>NC_086323.1:15283008-15308008 GCF_036172605.1 Pelobates fuscus | reverse complement strand
GCCCACTGCTGACACGCCCCTAAATGCATGCTTGGTCTCTCGGCAGAGCCCTGCAGCTGTCAAGAATGCCAGAGCCTGAGACATGCTTTGCCCGCAGTCAAAGATGCTGACATCATAAATAGGGATCCAAAACTTTTTCTTTTTTTCGCAACAGCTTGGTGCTTAGAACCTCTTGGATCTCTGTTTAAGAAGTTTCTTCTACTTTTGTACAAGTTTAGCACAGCCAGTGTAAACTGGGCCTGAAAAAATTGAGTGAAACTCATGGTCGTTCCTCTCCACGGAAATCTTTAGTAAAAGGCGAAAGATTTATTCGATCTGAAGAGAAACCAGAGTATAAAGTCCATCCATCTGACAGCAGGCAAGGTGCGGAACCTGCCTTTTACACGTATGGTGAGCAACCCTACATTAAACTGTAACTTGGAGAATCTGCCATAAATATTAATGACCCCACTAAATATGTAAAAAAAAGAAAAAATATCTGGGTTTTTTTTAAGATTGTATCATATTAACAGCAAAGGGAAGAGGAGCACAGCTGCTTGCAGTGCAACATGGGTATTCAAATGAGGCATGCCCACTGCTGACACGCCCCTAGATGCATGCTTGGTCTCTCGGCAGAGCCCTGCAGCTGTCAAGAATGCCAGAGCCTGAGGCATGCTTTGCCCGCAGTCAAAGATGCTGACATCATAAATAGGGAGCCAAAACTTTTTCTTTTTTTTGCAACAACTTGGTGCTTAGATCCTCTTGGATCTCTGTTTAAGAAGTTTCTTCTACTGTTGTACAAGTTTAGCACAGCCAGTGTAAACTGGGCCTGAAAAAATTGAGTGAAACTCATGGTCGTTCCTCTCCACGGAAATCTTTAGTAAAAGGCAAAGATTTATTCAATCTGAAGAGAAACCAGAGTATAAAGACCATCCATCTGACAGCAGGCAAGGTGCGGAACCTGCCTTTTACACGTATGGTGAGCAACCCTACATTAAACTGTAACTTGGAGAATCTGCCATAAATATTAATGACCCCACTAAATATGTAAAAAAAGACAAAATATCTGGTGTTTTTTTAAGCTTGTATCATATTAACAGCAAAGGGAAGAGGAGCACAGCTGCTTGCAGTGCAACATGGGTATTCAAATGAGGCATGCCCACTGCTGACACGCCCCTAAATGCATGCTTGGTCTCTCGGCAGAGCCCTGCAGCTGTCAAGAATGCCAGAGCCTGAGGCATGAAGCCCATGGAACAGTGAAACAGGGGAGTGGGCCTTGACAAGGCCAGGAAGTGGGCAGGTGGAAAATTATGGGATGGTTTAGGGTGGGGCTAAGTAGGGGAGGAGTCAGGTAGTGTAAATAGGCGGCCATCTTAAGTGAGGAGCCAGTTAATCTGAATTGCACTGACCTGTCACTTGTGGCTGGTCGGCGGAGTTCTTTTCTTTTTTCTCCCTCTGCAGGTAATGGCGTCACTGGAGGAGATTCTGGACGGAGTTCGGGCGGCGGTTCGTGACAGAGGAATGGCGTGGCTGCATGAACAGATCGGGGCTGCTGCCACCCACGCGGAGGGACCGGAGAGGAGGTCAGCGCGGAGGACCAGGCCGCCGCAGAGGTTGAGCCCAGGGGAGGCCCCGGCGGCCCGGCGGCGGAGGAGCCCTTCGGCGGTCGGCGGGTCGGCTGCCGGACCGAGCACAGCGGCGGAGGACGGAGTGCGGCGGGCGCCATCGGGCGGACCCGCCGGGCAGGCGACAGCGGGCGCGAAGCGGAGGCCACGAGGTCCAAAGGCGCCCCGCGTAATGGCGGCCGGCGGGACAGCAGGAAGTGGGAGTGCTGCAACGCCAGCGGACCATGCGGCTGCGGATGGCATCACCCACGCGGCCAGTGGGCAACAGACGGAGCGTCCCGGTGAGTCAACCTCCAGCGGTATCACTGAGGGGCAAAAGGGGAACGCAAAACGGGTTCCCATAGTACAAGCGGTCCGCCAGGCATTGCGGGGAGACCAGGTCAGCAGGGGATCCGAAGGGGCGGCTGGAGAGAGGATCAGAACTGAGCACAGTGGAATGGGAGGAGAAAGCAGCGGAGCGGGTCGGGCAGCTCAAAGGTTTTCGGGAGCTAGGAAGGCGACAGGCGGCCTATCCCAGGGGGTCCTGGCGGAGTCAGACAGGGCGGCCGGAGAGAGGCCCGGCGCAGCGGCTGTGGGAGAGCCGGTGGGTTCGACGCGCCACAGGGAAGCAAGGGGCGGCAGTATAGAGCGGGGGGGCCCATCCGGCTGCCCTCAGGTACGGCCAAGTGACAGGGAAGCGGCAGTAAGGGGCCAGGGCGGCGAGCGGCGCAGCAGCAGCGCCAGGTGCAGCAGTGACAGGAGCTGGTCAGGAAGACAGGAGAGCAGGGACAGGAGCCATTCACGGCTAGGCCGCAGCGAGTCAAGGTTCAGCGCCAGGGAGAGGAGAAGGAGATCCAGGTCAGAGGAAGGGAGGCGGAGCAGGAGGCGCAGTGCATCGGGATCTTCGGAGAGGAGCTTCAGGGAGCAGCGGCGGGGAGGACACAGCAAGGGAGGTCGGAGGGAGCTGAGGAGAGGATCCAGGGCAGTCGGAGAAGAGCGTGGGGAGGAAGGGCGGGTAGGGAGCTACTCGGGCAGACTACCCAGGATGTCTTCTCCTTACAGGTCACGGAGTAACTCACCAGCGGTTCCGAGGCGGGACCAGGCGGGCAGGAGTCGGCGACTATTGGGAGCTCCAGTGTCTGAAATGGCGGATGGAGGGACTGCAACCCCGCGGCCTGCGGCGGCCAGGGGCATCAGCGGTGAGTCTTCCTCTACACCACACCCTGGGACATTCATACACTGTTGTTTGAAGTCATTCATAGATTCATGGTCAGAGGATAGGGAACCACTTAGGTTCGATAAGGTTTGGTCAGCAGGTGACGGCAGCGGGTCTGGGTTGGAGAGGGCGACCTCAGGAGTGACAGGTGGTAATGGGGAGGAAACAAGGCCCACTGATAAGCCCGATGGATCGTCGGCGGGGGACGGGGTACTTGACGTGACGGGTGGGGACATTGCGGACGCAGCGCGTCAGAATGTACATGTGTCCTTCGCGGGGCCGTTAGGTTGCCATTTGAAAGGGGAGGTGAAAGAGAAGATTGCGAAAGGGGAATTCGTGGAAATATTTTCCCTTCTTCCCCTGGAGGAATTCTTAGATTTAAAAGAGGAGGACAAGAAGGACGCCAAGAAAGAGGAGGAGGAGAAAAGGCGGAGGTATCGGAAGATACCGAAGACCTTCGGCAATTGGCTATGGGCCTTTTGCATTTTGGCTAGTGTTATTGGGGAGAAGCGGCCGGAGTGCTGCTCGCAGTTGTTTTGTTACTTAGACGGAATTGGGGACGCATACCGCATCTATGGGGGGTTGGCATGGTGGAGGTACGATGAGCAGTTCCGTCAGCGACTGGCGGCCAACCCTTCCATGCGCTGGGACCAAATGGACCTGCCGCTGTGGATGCGGTTAATGATGGCGCAAAAGAATGCGCCCTTTCCAGGGACTGCCGGCACCGCTGCCGGGGGGGCGGTGGCGGCAGGTCAAAAGAAAGGTAACTGCTGGGCTTACAACGAGGGACAGTGTAAGTGGGGATCCGCTTGTAGATTCCGGCATGAATGCTCACGGTGCGGCGGGACCCACGGGGTCAACAGGTGTTTCAAGAAGGGTAAGTCGGCCGCAGGGGGGGGAGCAACGGGAGCGGTCGCTCCCGCAGCTCCCGCTGGGGGTGTCACCAGTGAAAGTAGGCGCGATGTTGCCTTGGCTAAGGCAATACGCTGATCAAGCAGTAGCAGAATTCCTTAGGGCGGGCTTTGCCGGGGGTTTTAAAATTCCCTTCAAAGCCACGGGGCCGGGTGCACCTTGTGAGAACCTCAGGTCGGTCAGGGAACACCCGGGGGTGGTGCGGGAGAAATTAGCCAAGGAAGTCCAATTGGGGAGGATGGCGGGGCCATTTCCGGCCCCGCCCTTGGCGAATCTGAGGTTGTCACCATTGGGGGTGGTCCCTAAGAAGGAAGAGGGAAAGTTTCGTTTGATTCATCATTTATCGCACCCAAAGGGGTCTTCGGTGAATGATGACATCGACGCCGACCTATGCTCGGTCTCCTACACGTCATTCGACAAAGCCGTCGAGCTGGTTAGGAGAGCAGGGCGTGGGGCGCTGATGGCCAAGGTGGACGTGGAGGCGGCTTTCCGGCTGCTGCCCATACACCCGGACTGTCACCACCTGTTGGGGTGTCACTTTGAGGGTGAAATCTTCGTGGACTTGTGTCTGCCTATGGGTTGTTCCATCTCTTGTGCCTACTTCGAGAGGTTTAGTACCTTCTTGGAATGGGTGGTGCGCATGGAATCGGCGGGGGGTGCCGTAGTGCACTACTTGGATGATTTTCTGTGTGTCGGCCCACGGGACTCTGAGCGGTGCGCTCAGGTACTGAGGGTGTTCCAGCGGGTGGCTCATACCTTCGGGGTGCCGTTGGCTGGGGACAAGACGGTGGGCCCCACCACGTGCCTTAGCTTCTTGGGACTCGAAATTGATTCGGAGCTCGGGGAATGCAGGTTGCCTAGTGACAAGCTGCGGCATCTGCGACAGCTAGTGGCAATAGTCAAGGGGGCGAGGAAAGTGACCTTGCAGGGGCTCCAATCCCTCGTGGGGAGCCTCAATTTTGTGTGCAGGGTGATCCCCATGGGGAGGATATTTTGTCGGAGGTTGGCACAAGCAACCAGTGGAGTGCGGCGGCCGTCTCACTACATTCGGGTGTCAGCCGAGATGAAAGACGATTTGGGGGTTTGGGAACAGTTTTTGGGCAACTTTAACGGGAAAGTGTTCTTTCGGGAACCGACGGTGTCGTCGGCCGCGATGAAGTTGTTTACAGACGCTTCCGGCAGCATTGGTTTTGGGGCCTACTTGGCGGGTAAGTGGTGCGCGGAGGCGTGGCCGGAACCGTGGAAGGTGAGTCCTCTGATTAAGAACTTAGCATTCTTGGAGTTGTTTCCCATCGTTGTCGCAGTGGTTCTCTGGGGTACGGAGTTGGCTAACAAAAAGGTGGTATTCTACTCCGATAACATGGCGGTAGTGCAAGCGATTAATAGCTTGACCGCCTCGTCGCCCCCGGTAGTACGCTTGCTGCGAAAACTGGTGCTTGGTTGTATGTCATTCAACATAGTGTTCAGGGCTAGGCACATCCCGGGGCTCCAGAATGTGGTGGCTGACTCACTGTCTCGTTTTCAGTGGGAACGCTTTCGGGAGGCAGCACCGGACGCGCAGGCCCAAGGGCAGGAGTGCCCGGGTGTGATGTGGCAACTCGGGATGGCCTGCTTGGAGACTGTGTGAGGAGGTCACTGGCGCCGAGCACTTGGTCGTCTTACATAAAGGTTTGGGAGCTATGGGACGAGACGGTGGCTCAGGTGGGTAGCGCCCCTACGGAGGGGCAACGCTTGGATGCACTTTTATGGTTGCTCTGTCGATTGTTTGCGGCTCAGGCGTCGCCTGCCATGGTGGACAGACACCTATCTGCCTTGGCTTTCCTGTTTAAATTCAATGGCTGGGTTGATGATACAAAACACTTCCTGGTCCGTCAAGCAGTGAAGGGATTCAAGAGGGGGAAGAAAACTGTGGACACGCGTAGGCCAGTGTCCTTTGATTTGTTGCGGGAGCTGGTGGGGGTTCTACCGGGAATTTGCAGCTCCACGTTCGAGGTAACGTTGTTCACGGTGGCATTTTGTGTGGGCTTTTTTCGGTGCATTTCGGATCGGGGAGTTGGTCAGCGCAAACAAGATGGGTCTTGGGGGTCTTCAGCTCGCAGATGTGGAGGTTCGTAGGGACAGGGTGCAAATTCAGTTGCGCCGCTCGAAGACGGACATTTTTGGTAAAGGTTGCACAATTGTGCTGTTCGGGTTGCCTGGTTCTGGGGTGTGCCCAGTGGAAACGGGGTCGGAGTACCGGGCATTGCGCCCGGGGGGTGATGGTTGCTTCCTTGTGCACCAAGACGGCTCGGCCCTGTCGCGTTTCCAGTTTATGAGGGTGTTTCGGATGGGAGTAAGTAAGCTGGGCCTGGAGCCTGGGCAATTTGGGACTCACTCCTTTAGAATTGGGGCGGCGACCGAGGCCGCATGGTTGGGACTGGGGGATGAGAGGATTAAACGCATTGGGAGGTGGGAATCCTTGCGTTTTCGATCATACGTTAGACCGGATAGGCTGGTGTGAGAGGGGCAGTGTTATGCTGTGATGGAAGTGGAATCCATCTGTTTGGTATTAACGTGTTTTTCTTTGCAGGATGGAAGGTGTGGATCTGGGGGCACTCGTATATCTATTGGGCTCAGAAGAGGGCTGCTGTTCGGAGAAGTGGAGCACAGCTCGGTTTTCTTCCAGGAGAAGTGTCAATTTCATGGTTCGGCTTTAGGGGGTTTAGCTGGCAAAGCCTTAGTAGCACGTTGTTTAGCAGGTTGACCGGAGGGTCCTCACCAGACATAGTTTTAATACACAGGGGTGGGAATGATTTGGGTCTGATTCCGCAAAGGGAGTTGGTTAGACGGATGAAGAGAGACGTTGATCGGCTGTTGGACCTGGTCCCTGGCGTGGTGGTGGTGTGGTCGGAAATGGTCCCCCGTTTCACGTGGCGGCACGCCAGGGATCCAGCTGCAGTGGCTCGATGCAGGGGCAAGGTTAACAGGGCAATGGCGAGCTTTGTGCGGCGAGTGGGGGGCATTGTAGTTCGGCATAGGGAACTGGAAGACATGTTGCCGGGTTATTTTAGGAGAGACGGGGTACACTTGTCGGACGTGGGTTGTGACTTGCTCAACCTAGGCTTTCAGGAAGGGATTAGCTTGGCCCTGTTTCAGGGTGGTGGGGGGCGCACATGTCCTTAAGGGATCAAGTCATGTGCTATGGCGGAACAGGGCGTGTTAAAGCCAGGAGTTAGCTGGAATTGGGAATGGACAGGCCAAGGCCTAGGCTGGAGTAGGCCAGATGGATTAGAGTGTTGGTAGGTTCAAGCTCTTCGGTGGCTTCGAACCTAGGGGGTAGGGGTGTCTGGGTACACCCCTACAGTTAACAGTATGGTTTTGGGGCCTCTCTGGTAGGCCGTGTGTTACTAGTTATATGTTAAGTGAATGTTAATTATTGTTCAAAAGATAGGGTCATTGTCAGGGGTATTGTGCGGGGGGATAGTAATATAATGTTAGCTGGACAATGACCCTAAATTGTTAATTTATTTATTTATATATTTAATAATTAATAAAGCTGTGGACGTTATAATCCAACAGATAAATTTGGTGTCAGTGTTTTATTTAAGGTAAAACTAAAAGTAGCACCTGCCGAATAACGACGGTGCATATGTCATGAAGCCCATGGAACAGTGAAACAGGGGAGTGGGCCTTGACAAGGCCAGGAAGTGGGCAGGTGGAAAATTATGGGATGGTTTAGGGTGGGGCTAAGTAGGGGAGGAGTCAGGTAGTGTAAATAGGCGGCCATCTTAAGTGAGGAGCCAGTTAATCTGAATTGCACTGACCTGTCACTTGTCCCTCCCTCCCTCCCTATAGTTGAGGTTTGATCCCGTTTGGTCACAGCGGCGGGAACAGGGCGTGTTAAAGCCAGGAGTTAGCTGGAATTGGGAATGGACAGGCCAAGGCCTAGGCTGGAGTAGGCCAGATGGATTAGAGTGTTGGTAGGTTCAAGCTCTTCGGTGGCTTCGAACCTAGGGGGTAGGGGTGTCTGGGTACACCCCTACAGTTAACAGTATGGTTTTGGGGCCTCTCTGGTAGGCCGTGTGTTACTAGTTATATGTTAAGTGAATGTTAATTATTGTTCAAAAGATAGGGTCATTGTCAGGGGTATTGTGCGGGGGGATAGTAATATAATGTTAGCTGGACAATGACCCTAAATTGTTAATTTATTTATTTATATATTTAATAATTAATAAAGCTGCGGACGTTATAATCCAACAGATAAATTTGGTGTCAGTGTTTTATTTAAGGTAAAACTAAAAGTAGCACCTGCCGAATAACGACGGTGCATATGTCATGCTTTGCCTGCAGTCAAAGATGCTGACATCATAAATAGGGAACCAAAACTTTTTCTTTTTTTCGCAACAGCTTGGTGCTTAGAACCACTTGGATCTCTGTTTAAGAAGTTTCTTCTACTTTTGTACAAGTTTAGCACAGCCAGTGTAAACTGGGCCTGAAAAAATTGAGTGAAACTGGTGGTCGTTCCTCTCCACGGAAATCTTTAGTAAAAGGCGAAAGATTTATTCGATCTGAAGAGAAACCAGAGTATAAAGTCCATCCATCTGACAGCAGGCAAGGTGCGGAACCTGCCTTTTACACGTATGGTGAGCAACCCTACATTAAGCTGTAACTTGGAGAATCTGCCATAAATATTAATGACCCCACTAAATATGTAAAAAAAAGACAAAATATCTGGTGTTTTTTTAAGCTTGTATCATATTAACAGCAAAGGGAAGAGGAGCACAGCTGCTTGCAGTGCAACATGGGTATTCAAATGAGGCATGCCCACTGCTGACACGCCCCTAAATGCATGCTTGGTCTCTCTGCAGAGCCCTGCAGCTGTCAAGAATGCCAGAGCCTGAGGCATGCTTTGCCCGCAGTCAAAGATGCTGACATCATAAATAGGGAACCAAAACTTTTTCTTTTTTTCGCAACAGCTTGGTGCTTAGAACCTCTTGGATCTCTGTTTAAGAAGTTTCTTCTACTTTTGTACAAGTTTAGCACAGCCAGTGTAAACTGGGCCTGAAAAAATTGAGTGAAACTCATGGTCGTTCCTCTCCACGGAAATCTTTAGTAAAAGGCGAAAGATTTATTCGATCTGAAGAGAAACCAGAGTATAAAGTCCATCCATCTGACAGCAGGCAAGGTGCGGAACCTGCCTTTTACACGTATGGTGAGCAACCCTACATTAAACTGTAACTTGGAGAATCTGCCATAAATATTAATGACCCCACTAAATATGTAAAAAAAGAAAAAAAATATATATATATATTTTTTAGCTTGTATCATATTAACAGCAAAGGGAAGAGGAGCACAGCTGCTTGCAGTGCAACATGGGTATTCAAATGAGGCATGCCCACTGCTGACACGCCCCTAAATTCATGCTTGGTCTCTCGGCAGAGCCCGGCAGCTGTCAAGAATGCCAGAACCTGAGGCATGCTTTGCCCGCAGTCAAAGATGCTGACATCATAAATAGGGATCCAAAACTTTTTCTTTTTTTCGCAACAGCTTGGTGCTTAGAACCTCTTGGATCTCTGTTTTTAAGAAGTTTCTTCTACTTTTATACAAGTTCAGCACAGCCAGTGTAAACTGGGCCTGAAAAAATTGAGTGAAACTCGTGGTCATTCCTCTCCACGGAAATCTTTAGTAAAAGGCGAAAGATTTATTCGATCTGAAGAGAAACCAGAGTATAAAGTCCATCCATCTGACAGCAGGCAAGGTGCGGAACCTGCCTTTTACACGTATGGTGAGCAACCCTACATTAAACTGTAACTTGGAGAATCTGCCATAAATATTAATGACCCCTCTAAATATGTAAAAAAAGACAAAATATCTGGTGTTTTTTTAAGCTTGTATCATATTAACAGCAAAGGGAAGAGGAGCACAGCTGCTTGCAGTGCAACATGGGTATTCAAATGAGGCATGCCCACTGCTGACACGCCCCTAAATGCATGCTTGGTCTATGGCAGAGCCCTGCAGCTGTCAAGAATGCCAGAGCCTGAGGCATGCTTTGCCCGCAGTCAAAGATGCTGACATCATAAATAGGGAACCAAAACTTTTTCTTTTTTTCGCAACAGCTTGGTGCTTAGAACCTCTTGGATCTCTGTTTAAGAAGTTTCTTCTACTTTTGTACAAGTTTAGCACAGCCAGTGTAAACTGGGCCTGAAAAAATTGAGTGAAACTCGTGGTCTTTCCTCTCCACGGAAATCTTTAGTAAAAGGCGAAAGATTTATTCGATCTGAAGAGAAACCAGAGTTTAAAGTCCATCCATCTGACAGCAGGCAAGGTGCGAAACCTGCCTTTTACACGTATGGTGAGCAACCCTACATTAAGCTGTAACTTGGAGAATCTGCCATAAATATTAATGACCCCACTAAATATGTAAAAAAAGACAAAATATCTGGTGTTTTTTTAAGCTTGTATCATATTAACAGCAAAGGGAAGAGGAGCACAGCTGCTTGCAGTGCAACATGGGTATTCAATTGAGGCATGCCCACTGCTGACACGCCCCTAAATGCATGCTTGGTCTCTCGGCAGAGCCCTGCAGCTGTCAAGAATGCCAGAGCCTGAGGCATGCTTTGCCTGCAGTCAAAGATGCTGACATCATAAATAGGGAACCAAAACTTTTTCTTTTTTTCGCAACAGCTTGGTGCTTAGAACCTCTTGGATCTCTGTTTAAGACGTTTCTTCTACTTTTGTACAAGTTTAGCACAGCCAGTGTAAACTGGGCCTGAAAAAAATTGAGTGAAACTCATGATCGTTCCTCTCCACGGAAATCTTTAGTAAAAGGCGAAAGATTTGTTCGATCTGAAAAGAAACCAGAGTATAAAGTCCATCCATCTGACAGCAGGCAAGGTGCGGAACCTGCCTTTTACACGTATGGTGAGCAACCCTACATTAAACTGTAACTTGGAGAATCTGCCATAAATATTAATGACCCCACTAAATATGTAAAAAAAGAAAAAATCTCTGTTTTTTTTTTTAAGCTTGTATCATATTAACAGCAAAGGGAAGAGGAGCACAGCTGCTTGCAGTGCAACATGGGTATTCAAATGAGGCATGCCCACTGCTGACACGCCCCTAAATGCATGCTTGGTCTCTCGGCAGAGCCCTGCAGCTGTCAAGAATGCCAGAGCCTGAGGCATGAAGCCCATGGAACAGTGAAACAGGGGAGTGGGCCTTGACAAGGCCAGGAAGTGGGCAGGTGGAAAATTATGGGATGGTTTAGGGTGGGGCTAAGTAGGGGAGGAGTCAGGTAGTGTAAATAGGCGGCCATCTTAAGTGAGGAGCCAGTTAATCTGAATTGCACTGACCTGTCACTTGTGGCTGGTCGGCGGAGTTCTTTTCTTTTTTCTCCCTCTGCAGGTAATTGTGTCACTGGAGGAGATTCTGGACGGAGTTCGGGCGGCGGTTCGTGACAGAGGAATGGCATGGCTGCATGAACAGATCGGGGCTGCTGCCACCCACGCGGAGGGACCGGAGAGGAGGTCAGCGCGGAGGACCAGGCCGCCGCAGAGGTTGAGCCCAGAGGAGGCCCCTGCGGCCCGGCGGCGGAGGAGCCCTTCGGCGGTCGGCGGGTCAGTTGCCGGACCGAGCACAGCGGCGGAGGACGGAGTGCGGCGGGCGCCATCGGGCGGACCCGCCGGGCAGGCGACAGCGGGCGCGAAGCGGAGGCCACGAGGTCCAAAGGCGCCCCGCGTAATGGCGGCCGGCGGGACAGCAGGAAGTGGGAGTGCTGCAACGCCAGCGGACCATGCGGCTGCGGATGGCATCACCCACGTGGCCAGTGGGCAACAGACGGAGCGTCCCGGTGAGTCAACCTCCAGCGGTATCACTGAGGGGCAAAAGGGGAACGTAAAACGGGTTCCCATAGTACAAGCGGTCCGCCAGGCATTGCGGGGAGACCAGGTCAGCAGGGGATCCGAAGGGGCGGCCGGAGGGAGGATCTGAACTGAGCACAGTGGAATGGGAGGAGAAAGCAGCGGAGCGGGTCGGGCAGCTCAAAGGTTTTCGGGAGCTAGGAAGGCGACAGGCGGCCTATCCCAGGGGGTCCTGGCGGAGTCAGACAGGGCGGCCGGAGAGAGGCCAGGCGCAGCGGCTGTGGGAGAGCCGGTGGGTTCGACGCGCCACAGGGAAGCAAGGGGTGGCAGTATAGAGCGGGGGGGCCCATCCGGCTGCCCCCAGGTACGGCCAAGTGACAGGGAAGCGGCAGTAAGGGGCCAGGGCGGCGAGCGGCGCAGCAGCAGCGCCAGGTGCAGCAGTGACAGGAGCTGGTCAGGAAGACAGGAGAGCAGGGACAGGAGCCATTCACGGCTAGGCCGCAGCGAGTCAAGGTTCAGCGCCAGGGAGAGGAGAAGGAGATCCAGGTCAGAGGAAGGGAGGCGGAGCAGGAGGCGCAGTGCATCGGGATCTTCGGAGAGGAGCTTCAGGGAGCAGCGGCGGGGAGGACACAGCAAGGGAGGTCGGAGGGAGCTGAGGAGAGGATCCAGGGCAGTCGGAGAAGAGCGTGGGGAGGAAGGGCGGGTAGGGAGCTACTCGGGCAGACTACCCAGGATGTCTTCTCCTTACAGGTCACGGAGTAACCTCCCGCTGGGGGTGTCACCAGTGAAAGTAGGCGCGATGTTGCCTTGGCTAAGGCAATACGCTGATCAAGCAGTAGCAGAATTCCTTAGGGCGGGCTTTGCCGGGGGTTTTAAAATTCCCTTCAAAGCCACGGGGCCGGGTGCACCTTGTGAGAACCTCAGGTCGGTCAGGGAACACCCGGGGGTGGTGCGGGAGAAATTAGCCAAGGAAGTCCAATTGGGGAGGATGGCGGGGCCATTTAAGGCCCCGCCCTTGGCGAATCTGAGGTTGTCACCATTGGGGGTGGTCCCTAAGAAGGAAGAGGGAAAGGTCCGTTTGATTCATCATTTATCGCACCCAAAGGGGTCTTCGGTGAATGATGACATCGACGCCGACCTATGCTCGGTCTCCTACACGTCATTCGACAAAGCCGTCGAGCTGGTTAGGAGAGCAGGGCGCGGGGCGCTGATGGCCAAGGTGGACGTGGAGGCGACTTTCCGGCTGCTGCCCATACACCCGGACTGTCACCACCTGTTGGGGTGTCACTTTGAGGGTGAAATCTTCGTGGACTTGTGTCTGCCTATGGGTTGTTCCATCTCTTGTGCCTACTTCGAGAGGTTTAGTACCTTCTTGGAATGGGTGGTGCGCATGGAATCGGCGGGGGGTGCCGTAGTGCACTACTTGGATGATTTTCTGTGTGTCGGCCCACGGGACTCTGAGCGGTGCGCTCAGGTACTGAGGGTGTTCCAGCGGGTGGCTCATACCTTCGGGGTGCCGTTGGCTGGGGACAAGACGGTGGGCCCCACCACGTGCCTTAGCTTCTTGGGACTCGAAATTGATTCGGAGCTCGGGGAATGCAGGTTGCCTAGTGACAAGCTGCGGCATCTGCGACAGCTAGTGGCAATAGTCAAGGGGGCGAGGAAAGTGACCTTGCAGGGGCTCCAATCCCTCGTGGGGAGCCTCAATTTTGCGTGCAGGGTGATCCCCATGGGGAGGATATTTTGTCGGAGGTTGGCACAAGCAACCAGTGGAGTGCGGCGGCCGTCTCACTACATTCGGGTGTCAGCCGAGATGAAAGACGATTTGGGGGTTTGGGAACAGTTTTTGGGCAACTTTAACGGGAAAGTGTTCTTTCGGGAACCGACGGTGTCGTCGGCCGCGATGAAGTTGTTTACAGACGCTTCCGGCAGCATTGGTTTTGGGGCCTACTTGGCGGGTAAGTGGTGCGCGGAGGCGTGGCCGGAACCGTGGAAGGTGAGTCCTCTGATTAAGAACTTAGCATTCTTGGAGTTGTTTCCCATCGTTGTCGCAGTGGTTCTCTGGGGTACGGAGTTGGCTAACAAAAAGGTGGTATTCTACTCCGATAACATGGCGGTAGTGCAAGCGATTAATAGCTTGACCGCCTCGTCGCCCCCGGTAGTACGCTTGCTGCGAAAACTGGTGCTTGGTTGTATGTCATTCAACATAGTGTTCAGGGCTAGGCACATCCCGGGGCTCCAGAATGTGGTGGCTGACTCACTGTCTCGTTTTCAGTGGGAACGCTTTCGGGAGGCAGCACCGGACGCGCAGGCCCAAGGGCAGGAGTGCCCGGGTGTGATGTGGCAACTCGGGATGGCCTGCTTGGAGACTGTGTGAGGAGGTCACTGGCGCCGAGCACTTGGTCGTCTTACATAAAGGTTTGGAAGCTATGGGACGAGACGGTGGCTCAGGTGGGTAGCGCCCCTACGGAGGGGCAACGCTTGGATGCACTTTTAAGGTTGCTCTGTCGATTGTTTGCGGCTCAGGCGTCGCCTGCCATGGTGGACAGACACCTATCTGCCTTGGCTTTCCTGTTTAAATTCAATGGCTGGGTTGATGATACAAAACACTTCCTGGTCCGTCAAGCAGTGAAGGGATTCAAGAGGGGGAAGAAAACTGTGGACACGCGTAGGCCAGTGTCCTTTGATTTGTTGCGGGAGCTGGTGGGGGTTCTACCGGGAATTTGCAGCTCCACGTTCGAGGTAACGTTGTTCACGGTGGCATTTGTGTGGGCTTTTTTCGGTGCATTTCGGATCGGGGAGTTGGCCAGCGCAAACAAGATGGGTCTTGGGGGTCTTCAGCTCGCAGATGTGGAGGTTCGTAGGGACAGGGTGCAAATTCAGTTGCGCCGCTCGAAGACGGACATTTTTGGTAAAGGTTGCACAATTGTGCTGTTCGGGTTGCCTGGTTCTGGGGTGTGCCCAGTGGAAACGGGGTCGGAGTACCGGGCATTGCGCCCGGGGGGTGATGGTTGCTTCCTTGTGCACCAAGACTGCTCGGCCCTGTCGCGTTTCCAGTTTACGAGGGTGTTTCGGATGGGAGTAAGTAAGCTGGGCCTGGAGCCTGGGCAATTTGGGACTCACTCCTTTAGAATTGGGGCGGCGACCGAGGCCGCACGGTTGGGACTGGGGGATGAGAGGATTAAACGCATTGGGAGGTGGGAATCCTTGCGTTTTCGATCATACGTTAGACCGGATAGGCTGGTGTGAGAGGGGCAGTGTTATGCTGTGATGGAAGTGGAATCCATCTGTTTGGTATTAACGTGTTTTTCTTTGCAGGATGGAAGGTGTGGATCTGGGGGCACTCGTATATCTATTGGGCTCAGAAGAGGGCTGCTGTTCGGAGAAGTGGAGCACAGCTCGGTTTTCTTCCAGGAGAAGTGTCAATTTCATGGTTCGGCTTTAGGGGGTTTAGCTGGCAAAGCCTTAGTAGCACGTTGTTTAGCAGGTTGACCGGAGGGTCCTCACCAGACATAGTTTTAATACACGGGGGTGGGAATGATTTGGGTCTGATTCCGCAAAGGGAGTTGGTTAGACGGATGAAGAGAGACGTTGATCGGCTGTTGGACCTGGTCCCTGGCGTGGTGGTGGTGTGGTCGGAAATGGTCCCCCGTTTCACGTGGCGGCACGCCAGGGATCCAGCTGCAGTGGCTCGATGCAGGGGCAAGGTTAACAGGGCAATGGCGAGCTTTGTGCGGCGAGTGGGGGGCATTGTAGTTCGGCATAGGGAACTGGAAGACATGTTGCCGGGTTATTTTAGGAGAGACGGGGTACACTTGTCGGACGTGGGTTGTGACTTGCTCAACCTAGGCTTTCAGGAAGGGATTAGCTTGGCCCTGTTTCAGGGTGGTGGGGGGCGCACATGTCATTAAGGGATCAAGTCATGTGCTATGGCGGAACAGGGCGTGTTAAAGCCAGGAGTTAGCTGGAATTGGGAATGGACAGGCCAAGGCCTAGGCTGGAGTAGGCCAGATGGATTAGAGTGTTGGTAGGTTCAAGCTCTTCGGTGGCTTCGAACCTAGGGGGTAGGGGTGTCTGGGTACACCCCTACAGTTAACAGTATGGTTTTGGGGCCTCTCTGGTAGGCCGTGTGTTACTAGTTATATGTTAAGTGAATGTTAATTATTGTTCAAAAGATAGGGTCATTGTCAGGGGTATTGTGCGGGGGGATAGTAATATAATGTTAGCTGGACAATGACCCTAAATTGTTAATTTATTTATTTATATATTTAATAATTAATAAAGCTGTGGACGTTATAATCCAACAGATAAATTTGGTGTCAGTGTTTTATTTAAGGTAAAACTAAAAGTAGCACCTGCCGAATAACGACGGTGCATATGTCATGAAGCCCATGGAACAGTGAAACAGGGGAGTGGGCCTTGACAAGGCCAGGAAGTGGGCAGGTGGAAAATTATGGGATGGTTTAGGGTGGGGCTAAGTAGGGGAGGAGTCAGATAGTGTAAATAGGCGGCCATCTTAAGTGAGGAGCCAGTTAATCTGAATTGCACTGACCTGTCACTTGTCCCTCCCTCCCTCCCTATAGTTGAGGTTTGATCCCGTTTGGTCACAGCGGCGGGAACAGGGCGTGTTAAAGCCAGGAGTTAGCTGGAATTGGGAATGGACAGGCCAAGGCCTAGGCTGGAGTAGGCCAGATGGATTAGAGTGTTGGTAGGTTCAAGCTCTTCGGTGGCTTCGAACCTAGGGGGTAGGGGTGTCTGGGTACACCCCTACAGTTAACAGTATGGTTTTGGGGCCTCTCTGGTAGGCCGTGTGTTACTAGTTATATGTTAAGTGAATGTTAATTATTGTTCAAAAGATAGGGTCATTGTCAGGGGTATTGTGCGGGGGGATAGTAATATAATGTTAGCTGGACAATGACCCTAAATTGTTAATTTATTTATTTATATATTTAATAATTAATAAAGCTGTGGACGTTATAATCCAACAGATAAATTTGGTGTCAGTGTTTTATTTAAGGTAAAACTAAAAGTAGCACCTGCCGAATAACGACGGTGCATTTGTCATAAATAGGGAACCAAAACCTTTTCTTTTTTTCGCAACAGCTTGGTGCTTAGAACCTCTTGGATCTCTGTTTAAGAAGTTTCTTCTACTTTTGTACAAGTTTAGCACAGCCAGTGTAAACTGAGCCTGAAAAAATTGAGTGAAACTCATGGTCGTTCCTCTCCACGGAAATCTTTAGTAAAAGGCGAAAGATTTATTCGATCTGAAGAGAAACCAGAGTATAAAGTCCATCCATCTGACAGCAGGCAAGGTGCGGAACCTGCCTTTTACACGTATGGTGAGCAATCCTACATTAAGCTGTAACTTGGAGAATCTGCCATAAATATTAATGACCCCACTAAATATGTAAAAAAAGACAAAATATCTGGTGTTTTTTAAGCTTGTATCATATTAACAGCAAAGGGAAGAGGAGCACAGCTGCTTGCAGTGCAACATGGGTATTCAAATGAGGCATGCCCACTGCTGACACGCCCCTAAATGCATGCTTGGTCTCTCGGCAGAGCCCTGCAGCTGTCAAGAATGCCAGAGCCTGAGGCATGCTTTGCCCGCAGTCAAAGATGCTGACATCATAAATAGGGAACCAAAACTTTTTCTTTTTTTCGCAACAGCTTGGTGCTTAGAACCTCTTGGATCTCTGTTTAAGACGTTTCTTCTACTTTTGTACAAGTTTAGCACAGCCAGTGTAAACTGTGCCTGAAAAAATTGAGTGAAACTCGTGGTCGTTCCTCTCCACGGAAATCTTTAGTAAAAGGCGAAAGACTTATTCGATCTGAAGAGAAACCAGAGTATAAAGTCCATCCATCTGACAGCAGGCAAGGTGCGGAACCTGCCTTTTACACGTATGGTGAGCAACCCTACATTAAGCTGTAACTTGGAGAATCTGCCATAAATATTAATGACCCCACTAAATATGTAAAAAAAGAAAAAAATATATATATATTTTTTTTTAGCTTGTATCATGTTAACAGCAAAGGGAAGAGGAGCACAGCTGCTTGCAGTGCAACATGGGTATTCAAATGAGGCATGCCCACTGCTGACACGCCCCTAAATGCATGCTTGGTCTCTCGGCAGAGCCCTGCAGCTGTCAAGAATGCCAGAGCCTGAGGCATGCTTTGCCCGCAGTCAAAGATGCTGACATCATAAATAGGGAGCCAAAACTTTTTCTTTTTTTCGCAACAGCTTGGTGCTTAGAACCTCTTGGATCTCTGTTTAAGAAGTTTCTTCTACTTTTGTACAAGTTTAGCACAGCCAGTGTAAACTGGGCCTGAAAAAACTGAGTGAAACTCATGGTCGTTCCTCTCCACGGAAATCTTTAGTAAAAGGCGAAAGATTTATTCGATCTGAAGAGAAACCAGAGTATAAAATCCATCCATCTGACAGCAGGCAAGGTGCGGAACCTGCCTTTTACACGTATGGTGAGCAACCCTACATTAAGCTGTAACTTGGAGAATCTGCCATAAATATTAATGACCCCACTAAATATGTAAAAAAAGAAAAAATATCTGTTTTTTTTTTTTAAGCTTGTATCATATTAACAGCAAAGGGAAGAGGAGCACAGCTGCTTGCAGTGCAACATGGGTATTCAAATGAGGCATGCCCACTGCTGACACGCCCCTAAATGCATGCTTGGTCTCTCGGCAGAGCCCAGCAGCTGCCAAGAATGCCAGAGCCTGAGGCATGCTTTGCCCGCAGTCAAAGATGCTGACATCATAAATAGGGAACCAAAACTTTTTCTTTTTTTCGCAACAGCTTGGTGCTTAGAACCTCTTGGATCTCTGTTTAAGACGTTTCTTCTACTTTTGTACAAGTTTAGCACAGCCAGTGTAAACTGGGCCTGAAAAAAATTGAGTGAAACTCGTGGTCGTTCCTCTCCACGGAAATCTTTAGTAAAAGGCGAAAGATTTATTCGATCTGAAGAGAAACCAGAGTATAAATTCCATCCATCTGACAGCAGGCAAGGTGTGGAACCTGCCTTTCACACGTATGGTGAGCAACCCTACATTAAGCTTTAACTTGGAGAATCTGCCATAAATATTAATGACCCCACTAAATATGTAAAAAAAGAAAAAATATCTGTTTTTTTTTTTAAGCTTGTATCATATTAACAGCAAAGGGAAGAGGAGCACAGCTGCTTGCAGTGCAACATGGGTATTCAAATGAGGCATGCCCACTGCGGACACGCCCCTAAATGCATGCTTGGTCTCTCGGCAGAGCCCTGCAGCTGTCAAGAATGCCAGAGCCTGAGGCATGCTTTGCCCGCAGTCAAAGATGCTGACATCATAAATAGGGAGCCAAAACTTTTTCTTTTTTTCGCAACAGCTTGGTGCTTAGAACCTCTTGGATCTCTGTTTAAGAAGTTTCTTCTACTTTTGTACAAGTTTAGCACAGCCAGTGTAAACTGGGCCTGAAAAAATTGAGTGAAACTCATGGTCGTTCCTCTCCACGGAAATCTTTAGTAAAAGGCGAAAGATTTATTCGATCTGAAGAGAAACCAGAGTATAAAGTCCATCCATCTGACAGCAGGCAAGGTGCGGAACCTGCCTTTTACATGTATGGTGAGCAACCCTACATTAAACTGTAACTTGGAGAATCTGCCATAAATATTAATGACCCCACTAAATATGTAAAAAAAGAAAAAATCTCTGTTTTTTTTTAAGCTTGTATCATATTAACAGCAAAGGGAAGAGGAGCACAGCTGCTTGCAGTGCAACATGGGTATTCAAATGAGGCATGCCCACTGCTGACACGCCCCTAAATGCATGCTTGGTCTCTCGGCAGAGCCCTGCAGCTGTCAAGAATGCCAGAGCCTGAGGCATGCTTTGCCCGCAGTCAAAGATGCTGACATCATAAATAGGGATCCAAAACTTTTTCTTTTTTTCGCAACAGCTTGGTGCTTAGAACCTCTTGGATCTCTGTTTAAGAAGTTTCTTCTACTTTTGTACAAGTTTAGCACAGCCAGTGTAAACTGGGCCTGAAAAAATTGATTGAAACTCGTGGTCGTTCCTCTCCACGGAAATCTTTAGTAAAAGGCGAAAGATTTATTCGATCTGAAGAGAAACCAGAGTATAAAGTCCATCCATCTGACAGCAGGCAAGGTGCGGAACCTGCCTTTTACACGTATGGTGAGCAACCCTACATTAAGCTGTAACTTGGAGAATCTGCCATAAATATTAACGACCCCACTAAATATGTAAAAAAAGACAAAATATCTGGTGTTTTTTTAAGCTTGTATCATATTAACAGCAAAGGGAAGAGGAGCACAGCTGCTTGCAGTGCAACATGGGTATTCAAATGAGGCATGCCCACTGCTGACACGCCCCTAAATGCATGCTTGGTCTCTCGGCAGAGCCCTGCAGCTGTCAAGAATGCCAGAGCCTGAGGCATGCTTTGCCCGCAGTCAAAGATGCTGACATCATAAATAGGGATCCAAAACCTTTTCTTTTTTTCGCAACAGCTTGGTGTTTAGAACCTCTTGGATCTCTGTTTAAGAAGTTTCTTCTACTTTTGTACAAGTTTAGCACAGCCAGTGTAAACTGGGCCTGAAAAAATTGAGTGAAACTCGTGGTCGTTCCTCTCCACGGAAATCTTTAGTAAAAGGCGAAAGATTTATTCGATCTGAAGAGAAACCATTGTATAAATTCCATCCATCTGACAGCAGGCAAGGTGTGGAACCTGCCTTTCACACGTATGGTGAGCAACCCTACATTAAGCTTTAACTTGGAGAATCTGCCATAAATATTAATGACCCCACTAAATATGTAAAAAAAGAAAAAAATATCATTTTTTTTTTTTTTATAGCTTGTATCATGTTAACAGCAAAGGGAAGAGGAGCACAGCTGCTTGCAGTGCAACATGGGTATTCAAATGAGGCATGCCCACTGCTGACACGCCCCTAAATGCATGCTTGGTCTCTCGGCAGAGCCCTGCAGCTGTCAAGAATGCCAGAGCCTGAGGCATGCTTTGCCCGCAGTCAAAGATGCTGACATCATAAATAGGGAGCCAAAACTTTTTCTTTTTTTCGCAACAGCTTGGTGCTTAGAACCTCTTGGATCTCTGTTTAAGAAGTTTCTTCTACTTTTGTACATGTTTAGCACAGCCAGTGTAAACTGGGCCAGAAAAAATTGAGTGAAACTCATGGTCATTCCTCTCCACGGAAATCTTTAGTAAAAGGCGAAAGATTTATTCGATCTGAAGATAAACCAGAGTATAAAATCCATCCATCTGACAGCAGGCAAGGTGCGGAACCTGCCTTTTACACGTATGGTGAGCAACCCTACATTAAGCTGTAACTTGGAGAATCTGCCATAAATATTAATGACCCCACTAAATATGTAAAAAAAGAAAAAATATCTGTTTTTTTTTTTAAGCTTGTATCATATTAACAGCAAAGGGAAGAGGAGCACAGCTGCTTGCAGTGCAACATGGGTATTCAAATGAGGCATGCCCACTGCTGACACGCCCCTAAATGCATGCTTGGTCTCTCGGCAGAGCCCTGCAGCTGTCAAGAATGCCAGAGCCTGAGGCATGCTTTGCCCGCAGTCAAAGATGCTGACATCATAAATAGGGAACCAAAACTTTTTCTTTTTTTCGCAACAGCTTGGTGCTTAGAACCTCTTGGATCTCTGTTTAAGAAGTTTCTTCTACTTTTGTACAAGTTTAGCACAGCCAGTGTAAACTGGGCCTGAAAAAATTGAGTGAAACTCGTGTTCGTTCCTCTCCACGGAAATCTTTAGTAAAAGGCGAAAGATTTATTCGATCTGAAGAGAAACCAGAGTTTAAAGTCCATCCATCTGACAGCAGGCAAGGTGCGGAACCTGCCTTTTACACGTATGGTGAGCAACCCTACATTAAGCTGTAACTTGGAGAATCTGCCATAAATATTAATGACCCCACTAAATATGTAAAAAAAGAAAAAATCTCTGTTTTTTTTTAAGCTTGTATCATATTAACAGCAAAGGGAAGAGGAGCACAGCTGCTTGCAGTGCAACATGGGTATTCAAATGAGGCATGCCCACTGCTGACACGCCCCTAAATGCATGCTTGGTCTCTCGGCAGAGCCCTGCAGCTGTCAAGAATGCCAGAGCCTGAGGCATGCTTTGCCCGCAGTCAAAGATGCTGACATCATAAATAGGGATCCAAAACTTTTTCTTTTTTTCGCAACAGCTTGGTGCTTAGAACCTCTTGGATCTCTGTTTAAGAAGTTTCTTCTAATTTTGTACAAGTTTAGCACAGCCAGTGTAAACTGGGCCTGAAAAAATTGATTGAAACTCGTGGTCGTTCCTCTCCACGGAAATCTTTAGTAAAAGGCGAAAGATTTATTCGATCTGAAGAGAAACCAGAGTATAAAATCCATCCATCTGACAGCAGGCAAGGTGCGGAACCTGCCTTTTACACGTATGGTGAGCAACCCTACATTAAGCTGTAACTTGGAGAATCTGCCATAAATATTAACGACCCCACTAAATATGTAAAAAAAGACAAAATATCTGGTGTTTTTTTAAGCTTGTATCATATTAACAGCAAAGGGAAGAGGAGCACAGCTGCTTGCAGTGCAACATGGGTATTCAAATGAGGCATGCCCACTACTGACACGCCCCTAAATGCATGCTTGGTCTCTCGGCAGAGCCCTGCAGCTGTCAAGAATGCCAGAGCCTGAGGCATGCTTTGCCCGCAGTCAAAGATGCTGACATCATAAATAGGGATCCAAAACTTTTTCTTTTTTTCGAAACAGCTTGGTGTTTAGAACCTCTTGGATCTCTGTTTAAGAAGTTTCTTCTACTTTTGTACAAGTTTAGCACAGCCAGTGTAAACTGGGCCTGAAAAAATTGAGTGAAACTCATGGTCGTTCCTCTCCACGGAAATCTTTAGTAAAAGGCAAAAGATTTTTTCGATCTGAAGAGAAACCAGAGTATAAAATCCATCCATCTGACAGCAGGCAAGGTGCGGAACCTGCCTTTTACACGTATGGTGAGCAACCCTACATTAAGCTGTAACTTGGAGAATCTGCCATAAATATTAATGACCCCACTAAATATGTAAAAAAAGAAAAAATATCTGGGTTTTTTTTTAAGCTTGTATCATATTAACAGCAAAGGGAAGAGGAGCACAGCTGCTTGCAGTGCAACATGGGTATTCAAATGAGGCATGCCCACTGCTGACACGCCCCTAAATGCATGCTTGGTCTCTCGGCA
Source organism: Pelobates fuscus (assembly GCF_036172605.1). Taxonomy (NCBI): domain Eukaryota; kingdom Metazoa; phylum Chordata; class Amphibia; order Anura; family Pelobatidae; genus Pelobates; species Pelobates fuscus. The sequence goes on along the minus strand of NC_086323.1, from coordinate 15,285,206 downwards.
GAGCCCTGCAGCTGTCAAGAATGCCAGAGCCTGAGGCATGCTTTGCCCGTAGTCAAAGATGCTGACATCATAAATAGGGATCCAAAACTTTTTCTTTTTTTCGCAACAGCTTGGTGCTTAGAACCTCTTGGATCTCTGTTTAAGAAGTTTCTTCTACTTTTGTACAAGTTTAGCACAGCCAGTGTAAACTGGGCCTGAAAAAATTGAGTGAAACACATGGTTGTTCCTCTCCACGGAAATCTTTAGTAAAAGGCGAAAGATTTATTCGATCTGAAGAGAAACCAGAGTATAAAATCCATCCATCTGACAGCAGGCAAGGTGCGGAACCTGCCTTTTACACGTATGGTGAGCAACCCTACATTAAGCTGTAACTTGGAGAATCTGCCATAAATATTAATGACCCCACTAAATATGTAAAAAAAGAAAAAAATATCTGTTTTTTTTTTTTTTTTACGCTTGTATCATATTAACAGCAAAGGGAAGAGGAGCACAGCTGCTTGCAGTGCAACATGGGTATTCAAATGAGGCATGCCCACTGCTGACACACCCCTAAATGCATGCTTGGTCTCTCGGCAGAGCCCTGCAGCTGTCAAGAATGCCAGAGCCTGAGGCATGCTTTGCCCGCAGTCAAAGATGCTGACATCATAAATAGGGAGCCAAAACTTTTTCTTTTTTTCGCAACAGCTTGGTGCTTAGAACCTCTTGGATCTCTGTTTAAGAATTTTTTTCTACTTTTGTACAAGTTTAGCACAGCCAGTGTAAACTGGGCCTGAAAAAATTGAGTGAAACTCATGGTCGTTCCTCTCCACGGAAATCTTTAGTAAAAGGCGAAAGATTTAGTCGATCTGAAGAGAAACCAGAGTATAAAATCCATCCATCTGACAGCAGGCAAGGTGCGGAACCTGCCTTTTACACGTATGGTGAGCAACCCTACATTAAGCTGTAACTTGGAGAATCTGCCATAAATATTAATGACCCCACTAAATATGTAAAAAAAGAAAAAATATCTGTTTTTTTTTAAGCTTGTATCATATTAACAGCAAAGGGAAGAGGAGCACAGCTGCTTGCAGTGCAACATGGGTATTCAAATGAGGCATGCCCACTGCTGACACGCCCGTAAATGCATGCTTGGTCTCTCGGCAGAGCCCTGCAGCTGTCAAGAATGCCAGAGCCTGAGGCATGCTTTGCCCGCAGTCAAAGATGCTGACATCATAAATAGGGAACCAAAACTTTTTCTTTTTTTCGCAACAGCTTGGTGCTTAGAACTTCTTGGATCTCTGTTTAAGAATTTTCTTCTACTTTTGTACAAGTTTAGCACAGCCAGTGTAAACTGGGCCTGAAAAAATTGAGTGAAACTCGTGTTCGTTCCTCTCCACGGAAATCTTTAGTAAAAGGCGAAAGATTTATTCGATCTGAAGAGAAACCAGAGTATAAAGTCCATCCATCTGACAGCAGGCAAGGTGCGGAACCTGCCTTTTACACGTATGGTGAGCAACCCTACATTAAACTGTAACTTGGAGAATCTGCCATAAATATTAATGACCCCACTAAATATGTAAAAAAAGACAAAATATCTGGTGTTTTTTTACGCTTGTATCATATTAACAGCAAAGGGAAGAGGAGCACAGCTGCTTGCAGTGCAACATGGGTATTCAAATGAGGCATGCCCACTGCTGACACGCCCCTAAATGCATGCTTGGTCTCTCGGCAGAGCCCCGCAGCTGTCAAGAATGCCAGAGCCTGAGGCATGCTTTGCCCGCAGTCAAAGATGCTGACATCATAAATAGGGAACCAAAACTTTTTCTTTTTTTCGCAACAGCTTGGTGCTTAGAACCTCTTGGATCTCTGTTTAAGACGTTTCTTCTACTTTTGTACAAGTTTAGCACAGCCAGTGTAAACTGGGCCTGAAAAAATTGAGTGAAACGCATGGTTGTTCCTCTCCACGGAAATCTTTAGTAAAAGGCGAAAGATTTATTCGATCTGAAGAGAAACCAGAGTATAAAATCCATCCATCTGACAGCAGGCAAGGTGCGGAACCTGCCTTTTACACGTATGGTGAGCAACCCTACATTAAGCTTTAACTTGGAGAATCTGCCATAAATATTAATGACCCCACTAAATATGTAAAAAAAGAAAAAATATCTGTTTTTTTTTTAAGCTTGTATCATATTAACAGCAAAGGGAAGAGGAGCACAGCT
>NC_086323.1:15273008-15275508 GCF_036172605.1 Pelobates fuscus | reverse complement strand
TGCTTTGCCCGCAGTCAAAGATGCTGACATCATAAATAGGGAGCCACAACTTTTTCTTTTTTTCGCAACAGCTTGGTGCTTAGAACCTCTTGGATCTCTGTTTAAGAAGTTTCTTCTACTTTTGTACAAGTTTAGCACAGCCAGTGTAAACTGGGCCTGAAAAAATTGAGTGAAACGCATGGTTGTTCCTCTCCACGGAAATCTTTAGTAAAAGGCGAAAGATTTATTCGATCTGAAGAGAAACCAGAGTATAAAATCCATCCATCTGACAGCAGGCAAGGTGCGGAACCTGCCTTTTACACGTATGTTGAGCAACCCTACATTAAGCTTTAACTTGGAGAATCTGCCATAAATATTAATGACCCCACTAAATATGTAAAAAAAGAAAAAATATCTGTTTTTTTTTTAAGCTTGTATCATATTAACAGCAAAGGGAAGAGGAGCACAGCTGCTTGCAGTGCAACATGGGTATTCAAATGAGGCATGCCCACTGCTGACACGCCCCTAAATGCATGCTTGGTCTCTCGGCAGAGCCCTGCAGCTGTCAAGAATGCCAGAGCCTGAGGCATGCTTTGCCCGCAGTCAAAGATGCTGACATCATAAATAGGGAACCAAAACTTTTTCTTTTTTTCGCAACAGCTTGGTGCTTAGAACCTCTTGGATCTCTGTTTAAGAAGTTTCTTCTACTTTTGTACAAGTTTAGCACAGCCAGTGTAAACTGGGCCTGAAAAAATTGAGTGAAACTCGTGTTCGTTCCTCTCCACGGAAATCTTTAGTAAAAGGCGAAAGATTTATTCGATCTGAAGAGAAACCAGAATATAAAGTCCATCCATCTGACAGCAGGCAAGGTGTGGAACCTGCCTTTCACACGTATGGTGAGCAACCCTACATTAAGCTTTAACTTGGAGAATCTGCCATAAATATTAATGACCCCACTAAATATGTAAAAAAAGAAAAAAATATCTTTTTTTTTTTTTTTTTTAGCTTGTATCATGTTAACAGCAAAGGGAAGAGGAGCACAGCTGCTTGCAGTGCAACATGGGTATTCAAATGAGGCATGCCCACTGCTGACACGCCCCTAAATGCATGCTTGGTCTCTCGGCAGAGCCCTGCAGCTGTCAAGAATGCCAGAGCCTGAGGCATGCTTTGCCCGCAGTCAAAGATGCTGACATCATAAATAGGGAACCAAAACTTTTTCTTTTTTTCGCAACAGCTTGGTGCTTAGAACCTCTTGGATCTCTGTTTAAGACGTTTCTTCTACTTTTGTACAAGTTTAGCACAGCCAGTATAAACTGGGCCTGAAAAAATTGAGTGAAACTCGTGGTCGTTCCTCTCCACGGAAATCTTTATTAAAAGGCGAAAGATTTATTCGATCTGAAGAGAAACCAGAGTATAAAATCCATCCATCTGACAGCAGGCAAGGTGCGGAACCTGCCTTTTACACGTATGGTGAGCAACCCTACATTAAGCTGTAACTTGGAGAATCTGCCATAAATATTAATGACCCCACTAAATATGTAAAAAAAGAAAAAATCTCTGTTTTTTTTTAAGCTTGTATCATATTAACAGCAAAGGGAAGAGGAGCACAGCTGCTTGCAGTGCAACATGGGTATTCAAATGAGGCATGCCCACTGCTGACACGCCCCTAAATGCATGCTTGGTCTCTCGGCAGAGCCCTGCAGCTGTCAAGAATGCCAGAGCCTGAGGCATGCTTTGCCCGCAGTCAAAGATGCTGACATCATAAATAGGGATCCAAAACTTTTCTTTTTTTCGCAACAGCTTGGTGCTTAGAACCTCTTTGATCTCTGTTTAAGAAGTTTCTTCTACTTTTGTACAAGTTTAGCACAGCCAGTGTAAACTGGGCCTGAAAAAATTGAGTGAAACTCGTGGTCGTTCCTCCTCACGGAAATCTTTAGTAAAAGGCGAAAGATTTATTCGATCTGAAGAGAAACCAGAGCATAAAATCCATCCATCTGACAGCAGGCAAGGTGCGGAACCTGCCTTTTACACGTATGGTGAGCAACCCTACATTAAGCTGTAACTTGGAGAATCTGCCATAAATATTAATGACCCCACTAAATATGTAAAAAAAGAAAAAATATCTGGGTTTTTATTTAAGCTTGTATCATATTAACAGCAAAGGGAAGAGGAGCACAGCTGCTTGCAGTGCAACATGGGTATTCAAATGAGGCATGCCCACTGCTGACACGCCCCTAAATGCATGCTTGGTCTCTCGGCAGAGCCCCGCAGCTGTCAAGAATGCCAGAGCCTGAGGCATGCTTTGCCCGCAGTCAAAGATGCTGACATCATAAATAGGGAACCAAAACTTTTTCTTTTTTTCGCAACAGCTTGGTGCTTAGAACCTCTTGGATCTCTGTTTAAGACGTTTCTTCTACTTTTGTACAAGTTTAGCACAGCCAGTGTAAACTGGGCCTGAAAAAATTGAGTGAAATTCGTGGTCGTTCCTCTCCACGGAAATCTTTAGTAAAAGGCGAAAGAT
>NC_086323.1:15240508-15268008 GCF_036172605.1 Pelobates fuscus | reverse complement strand
TTGTACAAGTTTAGCACAGCCAGTGTAAACTGGGCCTGAAAAAATTGAGTGAAACTCGTGTTCGTTCCTCTCCACGGAAATCTTTAGTAAAAGGCAAAAGATTTATTCAATCTGAAGAGAAACCAGAGTATAAAGTCCATCCATCTGACAGCAGGCAAGGTGCGGAACCTGCCTTTTACACGTATGGTGAGCAACCCTACATTAAACTGTAACTTGGAGAATCTGCCATAAATATTAATGACCCCACTAAATATGTAAAAAAAGACAAAATATCTGGTGTTTTTTTACGCTTGTATCATATTAACAGCAAAGGGAAGAGGAGCACAGCTGCTTGCAGTGCAACATGGGTATTCAAATGAGGCATGCCCACTGCTGACACGCCCCTAAATGCATGCTTGGTCTCTCGGCAGAGCCCTGCAGCTGTCAAGAATGCCAGAGCCTGAGACATGCTTTGCCCGCAGTCAAAGATGCTGACATCATAAATAGGGATCCAAAACTTTTTCTTTTTTTCGCAACAGCTTGGTGCTTAGAACCTCTTGGATCTCTGTTTAAGAAGTTTCTTCTACTTTTGTACAAGTTTAGCACAGCCAGTGTAAACTGGGCCTGAAAAAATTGAGTGAAACTCATGGTCGTTCCTCTCCACGGAAATCTTTAGTAAAAGGCGAAAGATTTATTCGATCTGAAGAGAAACCAGAGTATAAAGTCCATCCATCTGACAGCAGGCAAGGTGCGGAACCTGCCTTTTACACGTATGGTGAGCAACCCTACATTAAACTGTAACTTGGAGAATCTGCCATAAATATTAATGACCCCACTAAATATGTAAAAAAAAGAAAAAATATCTGGGTTTTTTTTAAGATTGTATCATATTAACAGCAAAGGGAAGAGGAGCACAGCTGCTTGCAGTGCAACATGGGTATTCAAATGAGGCATGCCCACTGCTGACACGCCCCTAGATGCATGCTTGGTCTCTCGGCAGAGCCCTGCAGCTGTCAAGAATGCCAGAGCCTGAGGCATGCTTTGCCCGCAGTCAAAGATGCTGACATCATAAATAGGGAGCCAAAACTTTTTCTTTTTTTTGCAACAACTTGGTGCTTAGATCCTCTTGGATCTCTGTTTAAGAAGTTTCTTCTACTTTTGTACAAGTTTAGCACAGCCAGTGTAAACTGGGCCTGAAAAAATTGAGTGAAACTCATGGTCGTTCCTCTCCACGGAAATCTTTAGTAAAAGGCAAAGATTTATTCAATCTGAAGAGAAACCAGAGTATAAAGACCATCCATCTGACAGCAGGCAAGGTGCGGAACCTGCCTTTTACACGTATGGTGAGCAACCCTACATTAAACTGTAACTTGGAGAATCTGCCATAAATATTAATGACCCCACTAAATATGTAAAAAAAGACAAAATATCTGGTGTTTTTTTAAGCTTGTATCATATTAACAGCAAAGGGAAGAGGAGCACAGCTGCTTGCAGTGCAACATGGGTATTCAAATGAGGCATGCCCACTGCTGACACGCCCCTAAATGCATGCTTGGTCTCTCGGCAGAGCCCTGCAGCTGTCAAGAATGCCAGAGCCTGAGGCATGAAGCCCATGGAACAGTGAAACAGGGGAGTGGGCCTTGACAAGGCCAGGAAGTGGGCAGGTGGAAAATTATGGGATGGTTTTAGGGTGGGGCTAAGTAGGGGAGGAGTCAGGTAGTGTAAATAGGCGGCCATCTTAAGTGAGGAGCCAGTTAATCTGAATTGCACTGACCTGTCACTTGTGGCTGGTCGGCGGAGTTCTTTTCTTTTTTCTCCCTCTGCAGGTAATGGCGTCACTGGAGGAGATTCTGGACGGAGTTCGGGCGGCGGTTCGTGACAGAGGAATGGCGTGGCTGCATGAACAGATCGGGGCTGCTGCCACCCACGCGGAGGGACCGGAGAGGAGGTCAGCGCGGAGGACCAGGCCGCCGCAGAGGTTGAGCCCAGGGGAGGCCCCGGCGGCCCGGCGGCGGAGGAGCCCTTCGGCGGTCGGCGGGTCGGCTGCCGGACCGAGCACAGCGGCGGAGGACGGAGTGCGGCGGGCGCCATCGGGCGGACCCGCCGGGCAGGCGACAGCGGGCGCGAAGCGGAGGCCACGAGGTCCAAAGGCGCCCCGCGTAATGGCGGCCGGCGGGACAGCAGGAAGTGGGAGTGCTGCAACGCCAGCGGACCATGCGGCTGCGGATGGCATCACCCACGCGGCCAGTGGGCAACAGACGGAGCGTCCCGGTGAGTCAACCTCCAGCGGTATCACTGAGGGGCAAAAGGGGAACGCAAAACGGGTTCCCATAGTACAAGCGGTCCGCCAGGCATTGCGGGGAGACCAGGTCAGCAGGGGATCCGAAGGGGCGGCTGGAGAGAGGATCAGAACTGAGCACAGTGGAATGGGAGGAGAAAGCAGCGGAGCGGGTCGGGCAGCTCAAAGGTTTTCGGGAGCTAGGAAGGCGACAGGCGGCCTATCCCAGGGGGTCCTGGCGGAGTCAGACAGGGCGGCCGGAGAGAGGCCCGGCGCAGCGGCTGTGGGAGAGCCGGTGGGTTCGACGCGCCACAGGGAAGCAAGGGGCGGCAGTATAGAGCGGGGGGGCCCATCCGGCTGCCCTCAGGTACGGCCAAGTGACAGGGAAGCGGCAGTAAGGGGCCAGGGCGGCGAGCGGCGCAGCAGCAGCGCCAGGTGCAGCAGTGACAGGAGCTGGTCAGGAAGACAGGAGAGCAGGGACAGGAGCCATTCACGGCTAGGCCGCAGCGAGTCAAGGTTCAGCGCCAGGGAGAGGAGAAGGAGATCCAGGTCAGAGGAAGGGAGGCGGAGCAGGAGGCGCAGTGCATCGGGATCTTCGGAGAGGAGCTTCAGGGAGCAGCGGCGGGGAGGACACAGCAAGGGAGGTCGGAGGGAGCTGAGGAGAGGATCCAGGGCAGTCGGAGAAGAGCGTGGGGAGGAAGGGCGGGTAGGGAGCTACTCGGGCAGACTACCCAGGATGTCTTCTCCTTACAGGTCACGGAGTAACTCACCAGCGGTTCCGAGGCGGGACCAGGCGGGCAGGAGTCGGCGACTATTGGGAGCTCCAGTGTCTGAAATGGCGGATGGAGGGACTGCAACCCCGCGGCCTGCGGCGGCCAGGGGCATCAGCGGTGAGTCTTCCTCTACACCACACCCTGGGACATTCATACACTGTTGTTTGAAGTCATTCATAGATTCATGGTCAGAGGATAGGGAACCACTTAGGTTCGATAAGGTTTGGTCAGCAGGTGACGGCAGCGGGTCTGGGTTGGAGAGGGCGACCTCAGGAGTGACAGGTGGTAATGGGGAGGAAACAAGGCCCACTGATAAGCCCGATGGATCGTCGGCGGGGGACGGGGTACTTGACGTGACGGGTGGGGACATTGCGGACGCAGCGCGTCAGAATGTACATGTGTCCTTCGCGGGGCCGTTAGGTTGCCATTTGAAAGGGGAGGTGAAAGAGAAGATTGCGAAAGGGGAATTCGTGGAAATATTTTCCCTTCTTCCCCTGGAGGAATTCTTAGATTTAAAAGAGGAGGACAAGAAGGACGCCAAGAAAGAGGAGGAGGAGAAAAGGCGGAGGTATCGGAAGATACCGAAGACCTTCGGCAATTGGCTATGGGCCTTTTGCATTTTGGCTAGTGTTATTGGGGAGAAGCGGCCGGAGTGCTGCTCGCAGTTGTTTTGTTACTTAGACGGAATTGGGGACGCATACCGCATCTATGGGGGGTTGGCATGGTGGAGGTACGATGAGCAGTTCCGTCAGCGACTGGCGGCCAACCCTTCCATGCGCTGGGACCAAATGGACCTGCCGCTGTGGATGCGGTTAATGATGGCGCAAAAGAATGCGCCCTTTCCAGGGACTGCCGGCACCGCTGCCGGGGGGGCGGTGGCGGCAGGTCAAAAGAAAGGTAACTGCTGGGCTTACAACGAGGGACAGTGTAAGTGGGGATCCGCTTGTAGATTCCGGCATGAATGCTCACGGTGCGGCGGGACCCACGGGGTCAACAGGTGTTTCAAGAAGGGTAAGTCGGCCGCAGGGGGGGGAGCAACGGGAGCGGTCGCTCCCGCAGCTCCCGCTGGGGGTGTCACCAGTGAAAGTAGGCGCGATGTTGCCTTGGCTAAGGCAATACGCTGATCAAGCAGTAGCAGAATTCCTTAGGGCGGGCTTTGCCGGGGGTTTTAAAATTCCCTTCAAAGCCACGGGGCCGGGTGCACCTTGTGAGAACCTCAGGTCGGTCAGGGAACACCCGGGGGTGGTGCGGGAGAAATTAGCCAAGGAAGTCCAATTGGGGAGGATGGCGGGGCCATTTCCGGCCCCGCCCTTGGCGAATCTGAGGTTGTCACCATTGGGGGTGGTCCCTAAGAAGGAAGAGGGAAAGTTTCGTTTGATTCATCATTTATCGCACCCAAAGGGGTCTTCGGTGAATGATGACATCGACGCCGACCTATGCTCGGTCTCCTACACGTCATTCGACAAAGCCGTCGAGCTGGTTAGGAGAGCAGGGCGCGGGGCGCTGATGGCCAAGGTGGACGTGGAGGCGGCTTTCCGGCTGCTGCCCATACACCCGGACTGTCACCACCTGTTGGGGTGTCACTTTGAGGGTGAAATCTTCGTGGACTTGTGTCTGCCTATGGGTTGTTCCATCTCTTGTGCCTACTTCGAGAGGTTTAGTACCTTCTTGGAATGGGTGGTGCGCATGGAATCGGCGGGGGGTGCCGTAGTGCACTACTTGGATGATTTTCTGTGTGTCGGCCCACGGGACTCTGAGCGGTGCGCTCAGGTACTGAGGGTGTTCCAGCGGGTGGCTCATACCTTCGGGGTGCCGTTGGCTGGGGACAAGACGGTGGGCCCCACCACGTGCCTTAGCTTCTTGGGACTCGAAATTGATTCGGAGCTCGGGGAATGCAGGTTGCCTAGTGACAAGCTGCGGCATCTGCGACAGCTAGTGGCAATAGTCAAGGGGGCGAGGAAAGTGACCTTGCAGGGGCTCCAATCCCTCGTGGGGAGCCTCAATTTTGTGTGCAGGGTGATCCCCATGGGGAGGATATTTTGTCGGAGGTTGGCACAAGCAACCAGTGGAGTGCGGCGGCCGTCTCACTACATTCGGGTGTCAGCCGAGATGAAAGACGATTTGGGGGTTTGGGAACAGTTTTTGGGCAACTTTAACGGGAAAGTGTTCTTTCGGGAACCGACGGTGTCGTCGGCCGCGATGAAGTTGTTTACAGACGCTTCCGGCAGCATTGGTTTTGGGGCCTACTTGGCGGGTAAGTGGTGCGCGGAGGCGTGGCCGGAACCGTGGAAGGTGAGTCCTCTGATTAAGAACTTAGCATTCTTGGAGTTGTTTCCCATCGTTGTCGCAGTGGTTCTCTGGGGTACGGAGTTGGCTAACAAAAAGGTGGTATTCTACTCCGATAACATGGCGGTAGTGCAAGCGATTAATAGCTTGACCGCCTCGTCGCCCCCGGTAGTACGCTTGCTGCGAAAACTGGTGCTTGGTTGTATGTCATTCAACATAGTGTTCAGGGCTAGGCACATCCCGGGGCTCCAGAATGTGGTGGCTGACTCACTGTCTCGTTTTCAGTGGGAACGCTTTCGGGAGGCAGCACCGGACGCGCAGGCCCAAGGGCAGGAGTGCCCGGGTGTGATGTGGCAACTCGGGATGGCCTGCTTGGAGACTGTGTGAGGAGGTCACTGGCGCCGAGCACTTGGTCGTCTTACATAAAGGTTTGGAAGCTATGGGACGAGACGGTGGCTCAGGTGGGTAGCGCCCCTACGGAGGGGCAACGCTTGGATGCACTTTTATGGTTGCTCTGTCGATTGTTTGCGGCTCAGGCGTCGCCTGCCATGGTGGACAGACACCTATCTGCCTTGGCTTTCCTGTTTAAATTCAATGGCTGGGTTGATGATACAAAACACTTCCTGGTCCGTCAAGCAGTGAAGGGATTCAAGAGGGGGAAGAAAACTGTGGACACGCGTAGGCCAGTGTCCTTTGATTTGTTGCGGGAGCTGGTGGGGGTTCTACCGGGAATTTGCAGCTCCACGTTCGAGGTAACGTTGTTCACGGTGGCATTTTGTGTGGGCTTTTTTCGGTGCATTTCGGATCGGGGAGTTGGTCAGCGCAAACAAGATGGGTCTTGGGGGTCTTCAGCTCGCAGATGTGGAGGTTCGTAGGGACAGGGTGCAAATTCAGTTGCGCCGCTCGAAGACGGACATTTTTGGTAAAGGTTGCACAATTGTGCTGTTCGGGTTGCCTGGTTCTGGGGTGTGCCCAGTGGAAACGGGGTCGGAGTACCGGGCATTGCGCCCGGGGGGTGATGCCTTGTTGCTTCCTTGTGCACCAAGACGGCTCGGCCCTGTCGCGTTTCCAGTTTATGAGGGTGTTTCGGATGGGAGTAAGTAAGCTGGGCCTGGAGCCTGGGCAATTTGGGACTCACTCCTTTAGAATTGGGGCGGCGACCGAGGCCGCATGGTTGGGACTGGGGGATGAGAGGATTAAACGCATTGGGAGGTGGGAATCCTTGCGTTTTCGATCATACGTTAGACCGGATAGGCTGGTGTGAGAGGGGCAGTGTTATGCTGTGATGGAAGTGGAATCCATCTGTTTGGTATTAACGTGTTTTTCTTTGCAGGATGGAAGGTGTGGATCTGGGGGCACTCGTATATCTATTGGGCTCAGAAGAGGGCTGCTGTTCGGAGAAGTGGAGCACAGCTCGGTTTTCTTCCAGGAGAAGTGTCAATTTCATGGTTCGGCTTTAGGGGGTTTAGCTGGCAAAGCCTTAGTAGCACGTTGTTTAGCAGGTTGACCGGAGGGTCCTCACCAGACATAGTTTTAATACACAGGGGTGGGAATGATTTGGGTCTGATTCCGCAAAGGGAGTTGGTTAGACGGATGAAGAGAGACGTTGATCGGCTGTTGGACCTGGTCCCTGGCGTGGTGGTGGTGTGGTCGGAAATGGTCCCCCGTTTCACGTGGCGGCACGCCAGGGATCCAGCTGCAGTGGCTCGATGCAGGGGCAAGGTTAACAGGGCAATGGCGAGCTTTGTGCGGCGAGTGGGGGGCATTGTAGTTCGGCATAGGGAACTGGAAGACATGTTGCCGGGTTATTTTAGGAGAGACGGGGTACACTTGTCGGACGTGGGTTGTGACTTGCTCAACCTAGGCTTTCAGGAAGGGATTAGCTTGGCCCTGTTTCAGGGTGGTGGGGGGCGCACATGTCCTTAAGGGATCAAGTCATGTGCTATGGCGGAACAGGGCGTGTTAAAGCCAGGAGTTAGCTGGAATTGGGAATGGACAGGCCAAGGCCTAGGCTGGAGTAGGCCAGATGGATTAGAGTGTTGGTAGGTTCAAGCTCTTCGGTGGCTTCGAACCTAGGGGGTAGGGGTGTCTGGGTACACCCCTACAGTTAACAGTATGGTTTTGGGGCCTCTCTGGTAGGCCGTGTGTTACTAGTTATATGTTAAGTGAATGTTAATTATTGTTCAAAAGATAGGGTCATTGTCAGGGGTATTGTGCGGGGGGATAGTAATATAATGTTAGCTGGACAATGACCCTAAATTGTTAATTTATTTATTTATATATTTAATAATTAATAAAGCTGTGGACGTTATAATCCAACAGATAAATTTGGTGTCAGTGTTTTATTTAAGGTAAAACTAAAAGTAGCACCTGCCGAATAACGACGGTGCATATGTCATGAAGCCCATGGAACAGTGAAACAGGGGAGTGGGCCTTGACAAGGCCAGGAAGTGGGCAGGTGGAAAATTATGGGATGGTTTAGGGTGGGGCTAAGTAGGGGAGGAGTCAGGTAGTGTAAATAGGCGGCCATCTTAAGTGAGGAGCCAGTTAATCTGAATTGCACTGACCTGTCACTTGTCCCTCCCTCCCTCCCTATAGTTGAGGTTTGATCCCGTTTGGTCACAGCGGCGGGAACAGGGCGTGTTAAAGCCAGGAGTTAGCTGGAATTGGGAATGGACAGGCCAAGGCCTAGGCTGGAGTAGGCCAGATGGATTAGAGTGTTGGTAGGTTCAAGCTCTTCGGTGGCTTCGAACCTAGGGGGTAGGGGTGTCTGGGTACACCCCTACAGTTAACAGTATGGTTTTGGGGCCTCTCTGGTAGGCCGTGTGTTACTAGTTATATGTTAAGTGAATGTTAATTATTGTTCAAAAGATAGGGTCATTGTCAGGGGTATTGTGCGGGGGGATAGTAATATAATGTTAGCTGGACAATGACCCTAAATTGTTAATTTATTTATTTATATATTTAATAATTAATAAAGCTGCGGACGTTATAATCCAACAGATAAATTTGGTGTCAGTGTTTTATTTAAGGTAAAACTAAAAGTAGCACCTGCCGAATAACGACGGTGCATATGTCATGCTTTGCCTGCAGTCAAAGATGCTGACATCATAAATAGGGAACCAAAACTTTTTCTTTTTTTCGCAACAGCTTGGTGCTTAGAACCACTTGGATCTCTGTTTAAGAAGTTTCTTCTACTTTTGTACAAGTTTAGCACAGCCAGTGTAAACTGGGCCTGAAAAAATTGAGTGAAACTGGTGGTCGTTCCTCTCCACGGAAATCTTTAGTAAAAGGCGAAAGATTTATTCGATCTGAAGAGAAACCAGAGTATAAAGTCCATCCATCTGACAGCAGGCAAGGTGCGGAACCTGCCTTTTACACGTATGGTGAGCAACCCTACATTAAGCTGTAACTTGGAGAATCTGCCATAAATATTAATGACCCCACTAAATATGTAAAAAAAAGACAAAATATCTGGTGTTTTTTTAAGCTTGTATCATATTAACAGCAAAGGGAAGAGGAGCACAGCTGCTTGCAGTGCAACATGGGTATTCAAATGAGGCATGCCCACTGCTGACACGCCCCTAAATGCATGCTTGGTCTCTCTGCAGAGCCCTGCAGCTGTCAAGAATGCCAGAGCCTGAGGCATGCTTTGCCCGCAGTCAAAGATGCTGACATCATAAATAGGGAACCAAAACTTTTTCTTTTTTTCGCAACAGCTTGGTGCTTAGAACCTCTTGGATCTCTGTTTAAGAAGTTTCTTCTACTTTTGTACAAGTTTAGCACAGCCAGTGTAAACTGGGCCTGAAAAAATTGAGTGAAACTCATGGTCGTTCCTCTCCACGGAAATCTTTAGTAAAAGGCGAAAGATTTATTCGATCTGAAGAGAAACCAGAGTATAAAGTCCATCCATCTGACAGCAGGCAAGGTGCGGAACCTGCCTTTTACACGTATGGTGAGCAACCCTACATTAAACTGTAACTTGGAGAATCTGCCATAAATATTAATGACCCCACTAAATATGTAAAAAAAGAAAAAAAATATATATATATATTTTTTAGCTTGTATCATATTAACAGCAAAGGGAAGAGGAGCACAGCTGCTTGCAGTGCAACATGGGTATTCAAATGAGGCATGCCCACTGCTGACACGCCCCTAAATTCATGCTTGGTCTCTCGGCAGAGCCCGGCAGCTGTCAAGAATGCCAGAACCTGAGGCATGCTTTGCCCGCAGTCAAAGATGCTGACATCATAAATAGGGATCCAAAACTTTTTCTTTTTTTCGCAACAGCTTGGTGCTTAGAACCTCTTGGATCTCTGTTTTTAAGAAGTTTCTTCTACTTTTATACAAGTTCAGCACAGCCAGTGTAAACTGGGCCTGAAAAAATTGAGTGAAACTCGTGGTCATTCCTCTCCACGGAAATCTTTAGTAAAAGGCGAAAGATTTATTCGATCTGAAGAGAAACCAGAGTATAAAGTCCATCCATCTGACAGCAGGCAAGGTGCGGAACCTGCCTTTTACACGTATGGTGAGCAACCCTACATTAAACTGTAACTTGGAGAATCTGCCATAAATATTAATGACCCCTCTAAATATGTAAAAAAAGACAAAATATCTGGTGTTTTTTTAAGCTTGTATCATATTAACAGCAAAGGGAAGAGGAGCACAGCTGCTTGCAGTGCAACATGGGTATTCAAATGAGGCATGCCCACTGCTGACACGCCCCTAAATGCATGCTTGGTCTATGGCAGAGCCCTGCAGCTGTCAAGAATGCCAGAGCCTGAGGCATGCTTTGCCCGCAGTCAAAGATGCTGACATCATAAATAGGGAACCAAAACTTTTTCTTTTTTTCGCAACAGCTTGGTGCTTAGAACCTCTTGGATCTCTGTTTAAGAAGTTTCTTCTACTTTTGTACAAGTTTAGCACAGCCAGTGTAAACTGGGCCTGAAAAAATTGAGTGAAACTCGTGGTCTTTCCTCTCCACGGAAATCTTTAGTAAAAGGCGAAAGATTTATTCGATCTGAAGAGAAACCAGAGTTTAAAGTCCATCCATCTGACAGCAGGCAAGGTGCGAAACCTGCCTTTTACACGTATGGTGAGCAACCCTACATTAAGCTGTAACTTGGAGAATCTGCCATAAATATTAATGACCCCACTAAATATGTAAAAAAAGACAAAATATCTGGTGTTTTTTTAAGCTTGTATCATATTAACAGCAAAGGGAAGAGGAGCACAGCTGCTTGCAGTGCAACATGGGTATTCAATTGAGGCATGCCCACTGCTGACACGCCCCTAAATGCATGCTTGGTCTCTCGGCAGAGCCCTGCAGCTGTCAAGAATGCCAGAGCCTGAGGCATGCTTTGCCTGCAGTCAAAGATGCTGACATCATAAATAGGGAACCAAAACTTTTTCTTTTTTTCGCAACAGCTTGGTGCTTAGAACCTCTTGGATCTCTGTTTAAGACGTTTCTTCTACTTTTGTACAAGTTTAGCACAGCCAGTGTAAACTGGGCCTGAAAAAAATTGAGTGAAACTCATGATCGTTCCTCTCCACGGAAATCTTTAGTAAAAGGCGAAAGATTTGTTCGATCTGAAAAGAAACCAGAGTATAAAGTCCATCCATCTGACAGCAGGCAAGGTGCGGAACCTGCCTTTTACACGTATGGTGAGCAACCCTACATTAAACTGTAACTTGGAGAATCTGCCATAAATATTAATGACCCCACTAAATATGTAAAAAAAGAAAAAATCTCTGTTTTTTTTTTTAAGCTTGTATCATATTAACAGCAAAGGGAAGAGGAGCACAGCTGCTTGCAGTGCAACATGGGTATTCAAATGAGGCATGCCCACTGCTGACACGCCCCTAAATGCATGCTTGGTCTCTCGGCAGAGCCCTGCAGCTGTCAAGAATGCCAGAGCCTGAGGCATGAAGCCCATGGAACAGTGAAACAGGGGAGTGGGCCTTGACAAGGCCAGGAAGTGGGCAGGTGGAAAATTATGGGATGGTTTAGGGTGGGGCTAAGTAGGGGAGGAGTCAGGTAGTGTAAATAGGCGGCCATCTTAAGTGAGGAGCCAGTTAATCTGAATTGCACTGACCTGTCACTTGTGGCTGGTCGGCGGAGTTCTTTTCTTTTTTCTCCCTCTGCAGGTAATTGTGTCACTGGAGGAGATTCTGGACGGAGTTCGGGCGGCGGTTCGTGACAGAGGAATGGCATGGCTGCATGAACAGATCGGGGCTGCTGCCACCCACGCGGAGGGACCGGAGAGGAGGTCAGCGCGGAGGACCAGGCCGCCGCAGAGGTTGAGCCCAGAGGAGGCCCCTGCGGCCCGGCGGCGGAGGAGCCCTTCGGCGGTCGGCGGGTCAGTTGCCGGACCGAGCACAGCGGCGGAGGACGGAGTGCGGCGGGCGCCATCGGGCGGACCCGCCGGGCAGGCGACAGCGGGCGCGAAGCGGAGGCCACGAGGTCCAAAGGCGCCCCGCGTAATGGCGGCCGGCGGGACAGCAGGAAGTGGGAGTGCTGCAACGCCAGCGGACCATGCGGCTGCGGATGGCATCACCCACGTGGCCAGTGGGCAACAGACGGAGCGTCCCGGTGAGTCAACCTCCAGCGGTATCACTGAGGGGCAAAAGGGGAACGTAAAACGGGTTCCCATAGTACAAGCGGTCCGCCAGGCATTGCGGGGAGACCAGGTCAGCAGGGGATCCGAAGGGGCGGCCGGAGGGAGGATCTGAACTGAGCACAGTGGAATGGGAGGAGAAAGCAGCGGAGCGGGTCGGGCAGCTCAAAGGTTTTCGGGAGCTAGGAAGGCGACAGGCGGCCTATCCCAGGGGGTCCTGGCGGAGTCAGACAGGGCGGCCGGAGAGAGGCCAGGCGCAGCGGCTGTGGGAGAGCCGGTGGGTTCGACGCGCCACAGGGAAGCAAGGGGTGGCAGTATAGAGCGGGGGGGCCCATCCGGCTGCCCCCAGGTACGGCCAAGTGACAGGGAAGCGGCAGTAAGGGGCCAGGGCGGCGAGCGGCGCAGCAGCAGCGCCAGGTGCAGCAGTGACAGGAGCTGGTCAGGAAGACAGGAGAGCAGGGACAGGAGCCATTCACGGCTAGGCCGCAGCGAGTCAAGGTTCAGCGCCAGGGAGAGGAGAAGGAGATCCAGGTCAGAGGAAGGGAGGCGGAGCAGGAGGCGCAGTGCATCGGGATCTTCGGAGAGGAGCTTCAGGGAGCAGCGGCGGGGAGGACACAGCAAGGGAGGTCGGAGGGAGCTGAGGAGAGGATCCAGGGCAGTCGGAGAAGAGCGTGGGGAGGAAGGGCGGGTAGGGAGCTACTCGGGCAGACTACCCAGGATGTCTTCTCCTTACAGGTCACGGAGTAACCTCCCGCTGGGGGTGTCACCAGTGAAAGTAGGCGCGATGTTGCCTTGGCTAAGGCAATACGCTGATCAAGCAGTAGCAGAATTCCTTAGGGCGGGCTTTGCCGGGGGTTTTAAAATTCCCTTCAAAGCCACGGGGCCGGGTGCACCTTGTGAGAACCTCAGGTCGGTCAGGGAACACCCGGGGGTGGTGCGGGAGAAATTAGCCAAGGAAGTCCAATTGGGGAGGATGGCGGGGCCATTTAAGGCCCCGCCCTTGGCGAATCTGAGGTTGTCACCATTGGGGGTGGTCCCTAAGAAGGAAGAGGGAAAGGTCCGTTTGATTCATCATTTATCGCACCCAAAGGGGTCTTCGGTGAATGATGACATCGACGCCGACCTATGCTCGGTCTCCTACACGTCATTCGACAAAGCCGTCGAGCTGGTTAGGAGAGCAGGGCGCGGGGCGCTGATGGCCAAGGTGGACGTGGAGGCGACTTTCCGGCTGCTGCCCATACACCCGGACTGTCACCACCTGTTGGGGTGTCACTTTGAGGGTGAAATCTTCGTGGACTTGTGTCTGCCTATGGGTTGTTCCATCTCTTGTGCCTACTTCGAGAGGTTTAGTACCTTCTTGGAATGGGTGGTGCGCATGGAATCGGCGGGGGGTGCCGTAGTGCACTACTTGGATGATTTTCTGTGTGTCGGCCCACGGGACTCTGAGCGGTGCGCTCAGGTACTGAGGGTGTTCCAGCGGGTGGCTCATACCTTCGGGGTGCCGTTGGCTGGGGACAAGACGGTGGGCCCCACCACGTGCCTTAGCTTCTTGGGACTCGAAATTGATTCGGAGCTCGGGGAATGCAGGTTGCCTAGTGACAAGCTGCGGCATCTGCGACAGCTAGTGGCAATAGTCAAGGGGGCGAGGAAAGTGACCTTGCAGGGGCTCCAATCCCTCGTGGGGAGCCTCAATTTTGCGTGCAGGGTGATCCCCATGGGGAGGATATTTTGTCGGAGGTTGGCACAAGCAACCAGTGGAGTGCGGCGGCCGTCTCACTACATTCGGGTGTCAGCCGAGATGAAAGACGATTTGGGGGTTTGGGAACAGTTTTTGGGCAACTTTAACGGGAAAGTGTTCTTTCGGGAACCGACGGTGTCGTCGGCCGCGATGAAGTTGTTTACAGACGCTTCCGGCAGCATTGGTTTTGGGGCCTACTTGGCGGGTAAGTGGTGCGCGGAGGCGTGGCCGGAACCGTGGAAGGTGAGTCCTCTGATTAAGAACTTAGCATTCTTGGAGTTGTTTCCCATCGTTGTCGCAGTGGTTCTCTGGGGTACGGAGTTGGCTAACAAAAAGGTGGTATTCTACTCCGATAACATGGCGGTAGTGCAAGCGATTAATAGCTTGACCGCCTCGTCGCCCCCGGTAGTACGCTTGCTGCGAAAACTGGTGCTTGGTTGTATGTCATTCAACATAGTGTTCAGGGCTAGGCACATCCCGGGGCTCCAGAATGTGGTGGCTGACTCACTGTCTCGTTTTCAGTGGGAACGCTTTCGGGAGGCAGCACCGGACGCGCAGGCCCAAGGGCAGGAGTGCCCGGGTGTGATGTGGCAACTCGGGATGGCCTGCTTGGAGACTGTGTGAGGAGGTCACTGGCGCCGAGCACTTGGTCGTCTTACATAAAGGTTTGGAAGCTATGGGACGAGACGGTGGCTCAGGTGGGTAGCGCCCCTACGGAGGGGCAACGCTTGGATGCACTTTTAAGGTTGCTCTGTCGATTGTTTGCGGCTCAGGCGTCGCCTGCCATGGTGGACAGACACCTATCTGCCTTGGCTTTCCTGTTTAAATTCAATGGCTGGGTTGATGATACAAAACACTTCCTGGTCCGTCAAGCAGTGAAGGGATTCAAGAGGGGGAAGAAAACTGTGGACACGCGTAGGCCAGTGTCCTTTGATTTGTTGCGGGAGCTGGTGGGGGTTCTACCGGGAATTTGCAGCTCCACGTTCGAGGTAACGTTGTTCACGGTGGCATTTGTGTGGGCTTTTTTCGGTGCATTTCGGATCGGGGAGTTGGCCAGCGCAAACAAGATGGGTCTTGGGGGTCTTCAGCTCGCAGATGTGGAGGTTCGTAGGGACAGGGTGCAAATTCAGTTGCGCCGCTCGAAGACGGACATTTTTGGTAAAGGTTGCACAATTGTGCTGTTCGGGTTGCCTGGTTCTGGGGTGTGCCCAGTGGAAACGGGGTCGGAGTACCGGGCATTGCGCCCGGGGGGTGATGGTTGCTTCCTTGTGCACCAAGACTGCTCGGCCCTGTCGCGTTTCCAGTTTACGAGGGTGTTTCGGATGGGAGTAAGTAAGCTGGGCCTGGAGCCTGGGCAATTTGGGACTCACTCCTTTAGAATTGGGGCGGCGACCGAGGCCGCACGGTTGGGACTGGGGGATGAGAGGATTAAACGCATTGGGAGGTGGGAATCCTTGCGTTTTCGATCATACGTTAGACCGGATAGGCTGGTGTGAGAGGGGCAGTGTTATGCTGTGATGGAAGTGGAATCCATCTGTTTGGTATTAACGTGTTTTTCTTTGCAGGATGGAAGGTGTGGATCTGGGGGCACTCGTATATCTATTGGGCTCAGAAGAGGGCTGCTGTTCGGAGAAGTGGAGCACAGCTCGGTTTTCTTCCAGGAGAAGTGTCAATTTCATGGTTCGGCTTTAGGGGGTTTAGCTGGCAAAGCCTTAGTAGCACGTTGTTTAGCAGGTTGACCGGAGGGTCCTCACCAGACATAGTTTTAATACACGGGGGTGGGAATGATTTGGGTCTGATTCCGCAAAGGGAGTTGGTTAGACGGATGAAGAGAGACGTTGATCGGCTGTTGGACCTGGTCCCTGGCGTGGTGGTGGTGTGGTCGGAAATGGTCCCCCGTTTCACGTGGCGGCACGCCAGGGATCCAGCTGCAGTGGCTCGATGCAGGGGCAAGGTTAACAGGGCAATGGCGAGCTTTGTGCGGCGAGTGGGGGGCATTGTAGTTCGGCATAGGGAACTGGAAGACATGTTGCCGGGTTATTTTAGGAGAGACGGGGTACACTTGTCGGACGTGGGTTGTGACTTGCTCAACCTAGGCTTTCAGGAAGGGATTAGCTTGGCCCTGTTTCAGGGTGGTGGGGGGCGCACATGTCATTAAGGGATCAAGTCATGTGCTATGGCGGAACAGGGCGTGTTAAAGCCAGGAGTTAGCTGGAATTGGGAATGGACAGGCCAAGGCCTAGGCTGGAGTAGGCCAGATGGATTAGAGTGTTGGTAGGTTCAAGCTCTTCGGTGGCTTCGAACCTAGGGGGTAGGGGTGTCTGGGTACACCCCTACAGTTAACAGTATGGTTTTGGGGCCTCTCTGGTAGGCCGTGTGTTACTAGTTATATGTTAAGTGAATGTTAATTATTGTTCAAAAGATAGGGTCATTGTCAGGGGTATTGTGCGGGGGGATAGTAATATAATGTTAGCTGGACAATGACCCTAAATTGTTAATTTATTTATTTATATATTTAATAATTAATAAAGCTGTGGACGTTATAATCCAACAGATAAATTTGGTGTCAGTGTTTTATTTAAGGTAAAACTAAAAGTAGCACCTGCCGAATAACGACGGTGCATATGTCATGAAGCCCATGGAACAGTGAAACAGGGGAGTGGGCCTTGACAAGGCCAGGAAGTGGGCAGGTGGAAAATTATGGGATGGTTTAGGGTGGGGCTAAGTAGGGGAGGAGTCAGATAGTGTAAATAGGCGGCCATCTTAAGTGAGGAGCCAGTTAATCTGAATTGCACTGACCTGTCACTTGTCCCTCCCTCCCTCCCTATAGTTGAGGTTTGATCCCGTTTGGTCACAGCGGCGGGAACAGGGCGTGTTAAAGCCAGGAGTTAGCTGGAATTGGGAATGGACAGGCCAAGGCCTAGGCTGGAGTAGGCCAGATGGATTAGAGTGTTGGTAGGTTCAAGCTCTTCGGTGGCTTCGAACCTAGGGGGTAGGGGTGTCTGGGTACACCCCTACAGTTAACAGTATGGTTTTGGGGCCTCTCTGGTAGGCCGTGTGTTACTAGTTATATGTTAAGTGAATGTTAATTATTGTTCAAAAGATAGGGTCATTGTCAGGGGTATTGTGCGGGGGGATAGTAATATAATGTTAGCTGGACAATGACCCTAAATTGTTAATTTATTTATTTATATATTTAATAATTAATAAAGCTGTGGACGTTATAATCCAACAGATAAATTTGGTGTCAGTGTTTTATTTAAGGTAAAACTAAAAGTAGCACCTGCCGAATAACGACGGTGCATTTGTCATAAATAGGGAACCAAAACCTTTTCTTTTTTTCGCAACAGCTTGGTGCTTAGAACCTCTTGGATCTCTGTTTAAGAAGTTTCTTCTACTTTTGTACAAGTTTAGCACAGCCAGTGTAAACTGAGCCTGAAAAAATTGAGTGAAACTCATGGTCGTTCCTCTCCACGGAAATCTTTAGTAAAAGGCGAAAGATTTATTCAATCTGAAGAGAAACCAGAGTATAGAATCCATCCATCTGACAGCAGGCAAGGTGCGGAACCTGCCTTTTACACGTATGGTGAGCAACCCTACATTAAGCTGTAACTTGGAGAATCTGCCATAAATATTAATGACCCCACTAAATATGTAAAAAAAGACAAAATATATGGTGTTTTTTTAAGCTTGTATCATATTAACAGCAAAGGGAAGAGGAGCACAGCTGCTTGCAGTGCAACATGGGTATTCAAATGAGGCATGCCCACTGCTGACACGCCCCTAAATGCATGCTTGGTCTCTCGGCAGAGCCCTGCAGCTGTCAAGAATGCCAGAGCCTGAGGCATGATTTGCCCGCAGTCAAAGATGCTGACATCATAAATAGGGAACCAAAACTTTTTCTTTTTTTCGCAACAGCTTGGTGCTTAGAACCTCTTGGATCTCTGTTTAAGAAGTTTCTTCTACTTTTGTACAAGTTTAGCACAGCCAGTGTAAACTGAGCCTGAAAAAATTGAGTGAAACTCATGGTCGTTCATCTCCAACGAAAATCTATAGTAAAAGGCGAAAGATTTATTCAATCTGAAGAGAAACCAGAGTATAAAATCCATCCATCTGACAGCAGGCAAGGTGCGGAACCTGCCTTTTACACGTATGGTGAGCAACCCTACATTAAGCTGTAACTTGGAGAATCTGCCATAAATATTAATGACCCCACTAAATATGTAAAAAAAGACAAAATATCTGGTGTTTTTTTAAGCTTGTATCATATTAACAGCAAAGGGAAGAGGAGCACAGCTGCTTGCAGTGCAACATGGGTATTCAAATGAGGCATGCCCACTGCTGACACGCCCCTAAATGCATGCTTGGTCTCTCAGCAGAGTTCTGCAGCTGTCAAGAATGCCAGAGCCTGAGGCATGCTTTGCCCGCAGTCAAAGATGCTGACATCATAAATAGGGAGCCAAAACTTTTTCTTTTTTTCGCAACAGCTTGGTGCTTAGAACCTCTGGGATCTCTGTTTAAGAAGTTACTTCTACTTTTGTACAAGTTTAGCACAGCCAGTGTAAACTGGGCCTGAAAAATTTGAGTGAAACTCGTGGTCGTTCCTCTCCACGGAAATCTTTAGTAAAAGGCGAAAGATTTATTCGATCTGAAGAGAAACCAGAGTATAAAGTCCATCCATCTGACAGCAGGCAAGGTGCGGAACCTGCCTTTTACACGTATGGTGAGCAATCCTACATTAAGCTGTAACTTGGAGAATCTGCCATAAATATTAATGACCCCACTAAATATGTAAAAAAAGACAAAATATCTGGTGTTTTTTAAGCTTGTATCATATTAACAGCAAAGGGAAGAGGAGCACAGCTGCTTGCAGTGCAACATGGGTATTCAAATGAGGCATGCCCACTGCTGACACGCCCCTAAATGCATGCTTGGTCTCTCGGCAGAGCCCTGCAGCTGTCAAGAATGCCAGAGCCTGAGGCATGCTTTGCCCGCAGTCAAAGATGCTGACATCATAAATAGGGAACCAAAACTTTTTCTTTTTTTCGCAACAGCTTGGTGCTTAGAACCTCTTGGATCTCTGTTTAAGACGTTTCTTCTACTTTTGTACAAGTTTAGCACAGCCAGTGTAAACTGTGCCTGAAAAAATTGAGTGAAACTCGTGGTCGTTCCTCTCCACGGAAATCTTTAGTAAAAGGCGAAAGACTTATTCGATCTGAAGAGAAACCAGAGTATAAAGTCCATCCATCTGACAGCAGGCAAGGTGCGGAACCTGCCTTTTACACGTATGGTGAGCAACCCTACATTAAGCTGTAACTTGGAGAATCTGCCATAAATATTAATGACCCCACTAAATATGTAAAAAAAGACAAAATATCTGGTGTTTTTTTAAGCTTGTATCATATTAACAGCAAAGGGAAGAGGAGCACAGCTGCTTGCAGTGCAACATGGGTATTCAAATGAGGCATGCCCACTGCTGACACGCCCCTAAATGCATGCTTGGTCTCTCTGCAGAGCCCTGCAGCTGTCAAGAATGCCAGAGCCTGAGGCATGCTTTGCCCGCAGTCAAAGATGCTGACATCATAAATAGGGAACCAAAGCTTTCTTTTTTTCGCAACAGCTTGGTGCTTAGAACCTCTTGGATCTCTGTTTAAGACGTTTCTTCTACTTTTGTACAAGTTTAGCACAGCCAGTGTAAACTGGGCCTGAAAAAATTGAGTGAAACTCATGGTCGTTCCTCTCCACAGAAATCTTTAGTAAAAGGCGAAAGATTTATTCAATCTACGAGAAACCAGAGTATAAAGTCCATCCATCTGACAGCAGGCAAGGTGCGGAACCTGCCTTTTACACGTATGGTGAGCAACCCTACATTAAACTGTAACTTGGAGAATCTGCCATAAATATTCATGACCCCACTAAATATGTAAAAAAAGACAAAATATCTGGTGTGTTTTTTAAGCTTGTATCATATTAACAGCAAAGGGAAGAGGAGCACAGCTGCTTGCAGTGCAACATGGGTATTCAAATGAGGCATGCCCACTGCTGACACACCCCTAAATGCATGCTTGGTCTCTCGGCAGAGCCCTGCAGCTGTCAAGAATGCCAGAGCCTGAGGCATGCTTTGCCCGCAGTCAAAGATGCTGACATCATAAATAGGGAACCAAAACTTTTTCTTTTTTTCGCAACAGCTTGGTGCTTAGAACCTCTTGGATCTCTGTTTAAGAAGTTTCTTCTACTTTTGTACAAGTTTAGCACAGCCAGTGTAAACTGGGCCTGAAAAAATTGAGTGAAACTCATGGTCGTTCCTCTCCACGGAAATCTTTAGTAAAAGGCGAAAGATTTATTCGATCTGAAGAGAAACCAGAGTATAAAATCCATCCATCTGACAGCAGGCAAGGTGTGGAACCTGCCTTTCACACGTATGGTGAGCAACCCTACATTAAGCTTTAACTTGGAGAATCTGCCATAAATATTAATGACCCCACTAAATATGTAAAAAAAGAAAAAAATATATATATATTTTTTTTTAGCTTGTATCATGTTAACAGCAAAGGGAAGAGGAGCACAGCTGCTTGCAGTGCAACATGGGTATTCAAATGAGGCATGCCCACTGCTGACACGCCCCTAAATGCATGCTTGGTCTCTCGGCAGAGCCCTGCAGCTGTCAAGAATGCCAGAGCCTGAGGCATGCTTTGCCCGCAGTCAAAGATGCTGACATCATAAATAGGGAGCCAAAACTTTTTCTTTTTTTCGCAACAGCTTGGTGCTTAGAACCTCTTGGATCTCTGTTTAAGAAGTTTCTTCTACTTTTGTACAAGTTTAGCACAGCCAGTGTAAACTGGGCCTGAAAAAACTGAGTGAAACTCATGGTCGTTCCTCTCCACGGAAATCTTTAGTAAAAGGCGAAAGATTTATTCGATCTGAAGAGAAACCAGAGTATAAAGTCCATCCATCTGACAGCAGGCAAGGTGCGGAACCTGCCTTTTACACGTATGGTGAGCAATCCTACATTAAGCTGTAACTTGGAGAATCTGCCATAAATATTAATGACCCCACTAAATATGTAAAAAAAGACAAAATATCTGGTGTTTTTTAAGCTTGTATCATATTAACAGCAAAGGGAAGAGGAGCACAGCTGCTTGCAGTGCAACATGGGTATTCAAATGAGGCATGCCCACTGCTGACACGCCCCTAAATGCATGCTTGGTCTCTCGGCAGAGCCCTGCAGCTGTCAAGAATGCCAGAGCCTGAGGCATGCTTTGCCCGCAGTCAAAGATGCTGACATCATAAATAGGGAACCAAAACTTTTTCTTTTTTTCGCAACAGCTTGGTGCTTAGAACCTCTTGGATCTCTGTTTAAGACGTTTCTTCTACTTTTGTACAAGTTTAGCACAGCCAGTGTAAACTGTGCCTGAAAAAATTGAGTGAAACTCGTGGTCGTTCCTCTCCACGGAAATCTTTAGTAAAAGGCGAAAGACTTATTCGATCTGAAGAGAAACCAGAGTATAAAGTCCATCCATCTGACAGCAGGCAAGGTGCGGAACCTGCCTTTTACACGTATGGTGAGCAACCCTACATTAAGCTGTAACTTGGAGAATCTGCCATAAATATTAATGACCCCACTAAATATGTAAAAAAAGACAAAATATCTGGTGTTTTTTTAAGCTTGTATCATATTAACAGCAAAGGGAAGAGGAGCACAGCTGCTTGCAGTGCAACATGGGTATTCAAATGAGGCATGCCCACTGCTGACACGCCCCTAAATGCATGCTTGGTCTCTCTGCAGAGCCCTGCAGCTGTCAAGAATGCCAGAGCCTGAGGCATGCTTTGCCCGCAGTCAAAGATGCTGACATCATAAATAGGGAACCAAAGCTTTCTTTTTTTCGCAACAGCTTGGTGCTTAGAACCTCTTGGATCTCTGTTTAAGACGTTTCTTCTACTTTTGTACAAGTTTAGCACAGCCAGTGTAAACTGGGCCTGAAAAAATTGAGTGAAACTCATGGTCGTTCCTCTCCACAGAAATCTTTAGTAAAAGGCGAAAGATTTATTCAATCTACGAGAAACCAGAGTATAAAGTCCATCCATCTGACAGCAGGCAAGGTGCGGAACCTGCCTTTTACACGTATGGTGAGCAACCCTACATTAAACTGTAACTTGGAGAATCTGCCATAAATATTCATGACCCCACTAAATATGTAAAAAAAGACAAAATATCTGGTGTGTTTTTTAAGCTTGTATCATATTAACAGCAAAGGGAAGAGGAGCACAGCTGCTTGCAGTGCAACATGGGTATTCAAATGAGGCATGCCCACTGCTGACACACCCCTAAATGCATGCTTGGTCTCTCGGCAGAGCCCTGCAGCTGTCAAGAATGCCAGAGCCTGAGGCATGCTTTGCCCGCAGTCAAAGATGCTGACATCATAAATAGGGAACCAAAACTTTTTCTTTTTTTCGCAACAGCTTGGTGCTTAGAACCTCTTGGATCTCTGTTTAAGAAGTTTCTTCTACTTTTGTACAAGTTTAGCACAGCCAGTGTAAACTGGGCCTGAAAAAATTGAGTGAAACTCATGGTCGTTCCTCTCCACGGAAATCTTTAGTAAAAGGCGAAAGATTTATTCGATCTGAAGAGAAACCAGAGTATAAAATCCATCCATCTGACAGCAGGCAAGGTGTGGAACCTGCCTTTCACACGTATGGTGAGCAACCCTACATTAAGCTTTAACTTGGAGAATCTGCCATAAATATTAATGACCCCACTAAATATGTAAAAAAAGAAAAAAATATATATATATTTTTTTTTAGCTTGTATCATGTTAACAGCAAAGGGAAGAGGAGCACAGCTGCTTGCAGTGCAACATGGGTATTCAAATGAGGCATGCCCACTGCTGACACGCCCCTAAATGCATGCTTGGTCTCTCGGCAGAGCCCTGCAGCTGTCAAGAATGCCAGAGCCTGAGGCATGCTTTGCCCGCAGTCAAAGATGCTGACATCATAAATAGGGAGCCAAAACTTTTTCTTTTTTTCGCAACAGCTTGGTGCTTAGAACCTCTTGGATCTCTGTTTAAGAAGTTTCTTCTACTTTTGTACAAGTTTAGCACAGCCAGTGTAAACTGGGCCTGAAAAAACTGAGTGAAACTCATGGTCGTTCCTCTCCACGGAAATCTTTAGTAAAAGGCGAAAGATTTATTCGATCTGAAGAGAAACCAGAGTATAAAATCCATCCATCTGACAGCAGGCAAGGTGCGGAACCTGCCTTTTACACGTATGGTGAGCAACCCTACATTAAGCTGTAACTTGGAGAATCTGCCATAAATATTAATGACCCCACTAAATATGTAAAAAAAGAAAAAATATCTGTTTTTTTTTTTTAAGCTTGTATCATATTAACAGCAAAGGGAAGAGGAGCACAGCTGCTTGCAGTGCAACATGGGTATTCAAATGAGGCATGCCCACTGCTGACACGCCCCTAAATGCATGCTTGGTCTCTCGGCAGAGCCCTGCAGCTGCCAAGAATGCCAGAGCCTGAGGCATGCTTTGCCCGCAGTCAAAGATGCTGACATCATAAATAGGGAACCAAAACTTTTTCTTTTTTTCGCAACAGCTTGGTGCTTAGAACCTCTTGGATCTCTGTTTAAGACGTTTCTTCTACTTTTGTACAAGTTTAGCACAGCCAGTGTAAACTGGGCCTGAAAAAAATTGAGTGAAACTCGTGGTCGTTCCTCTCCACGGAAATCTTTAGTAAAAGGCGAAAGATTTATTCGATCTGAAGAGAAACCAGAGTATAAATTCCATCCATCTGACAGCAGGCAAGGTGTGGAACCTGCCTTTCACACGTATGGTGAGCAACCCTACATTAAGCTTTAACTTGGAGAATCTGCCATAAATATTAATGACCCCACTAAATATGTAAAAAAAGAAAAAATATCTGTTTTTTTTTTTAAGCTTGTATCATATTAACAGCAAAGGGAAGAGGAGCACAGCTGCTTGCAGTGCAACATGGGTATTCAAATGAGGCATGCCCACTGCGGACACGCCCCTAAATGCATGCTTGGTCTCTCGGCAGAGCCCTGCAGCTGTCAAGAATGCCAGAGCCTGAGGCATGCTTTGCCCGCAGTCAAAGATGCTGACATCATAAATAGGGAGCCAAAACTTTTTCTTTTTTTCGCAACAGCTTGGTGCTTAGAACCTCTTGGATCTCTGTTTAAGAAGTTTCTTCTACTTTTGTACAAGTTTAGCACAGCCAGTGTAAACTGGGCCTGAAAAAATTGAGTGAAACTCATGGTCGTTCCTCTCCACGGAAATCTTTAGTAAAAGGCGAAAGATTTATTCGATCTGAAGAGAAACCAGAGTATAAAGTCCATCCATCTGACAGCAGGCAAGGTGCGGAACCTGCCTTTTACATGTATGGTGAGCAACCCTACATTAAACTGTAACTTGGAGAATCTGCCATAAATATTAATGACCCCACTAAATATGTAAAAAAAGAAAAAATCTCTGTTTTTTTTTAAGCTTGTATCATATTAACAGCAAAGGGAAGAGGAGCACAGCTGCTTGCAGTGCAACATGGGTATTCAAATGAGGCATGCCCACTGCTGACACGCCCCTAAATGCATGCTTGGTCTCTCGGCAGAGCCCTGCAGCTGTCAAGAATGCCAGAGCCTGAGGCATGCTTTGCCCGCAGTCAAAGATGCTGACATCATAAATAGGGATCCAAAACTTTTTCTTTTTTTCGCAACAGCTTGGTGCTTAGAACCTCTTGGATCTCTGTTTAAGAAGTTTCTTCTACTTTTGTACAAGTTTAGCACAGCCAGTGTAAACTGGGCCTGAAAAAATTGATTGAAACTCGTGGTCGTTCCTCTCCACGGAAATCTTTAGTAAAAGGCGAAAGATTTATTCGATCTGAAGAGAAACCAGAGTATAAAGTCCATCCATCTGACAGCAGGCAAGGTGCGGAACCTGCCTTTTACACGTATGATGAGCAACCCTACATTAAGCTGTAACTTGGAGAATCTGCCATAAATATTAACGACCCCACTAAATATGTAAAAAAAGACAAAATATCTGGTGTTTTTTTAAGCTTGTATCATATTAACAGCAAAGGGAAGAGGAGCACAGCTGCTTGCAGTGCAACATGGGTATTCAAATGAGGCATGCCCACTGCTGACACGCCCCTAAATGCATGCTTGGTCTCTCGGCAGAGCCCTGCAGCTGTCAAGAATGCCAGAGCCTGAGGCATGCTTTGCCCGCAGTCAAAGATGCTGACATCATAAATAGGGATCCAAAACCTTTTCTTTTTTTCGCAACAGCTTGGTGTTTAGAACCTCTTGGATCTCTGTTTAAGAAGTTTCTTCTACTTTTGTACAAGTTTAGCACAGCCAGTGTAAACTGGGCCTGAAAAAATTGAGTGAAACTCGTGGTCGTTCCTCTCCACGGAAATCTTTAGTAAAAGGCGAAAGATTTATTCGATCTGAAGAGAAACCATTGTATAAATTCCATCCATCTGACAGCAGGCAAGGTGTGGAACCTGCCTTTCACACGTATGGTGAGCAACCCTACATTAAGCTTTAACTTGGAGAATCTGCCATAAATATTAATGACCCCACTAAATATGTAAAAAAAGAAAAAAATATCATTTTTTTTTTTTTTATAGCTTGTATCATGTTAACAGCAAAGGGAAGAGGAGCACAGCTGCTTGCAGTGCAACATGGGTATTCAAATGAGGCATGCCCACTGCTGACACGCCCCTAAATGCATGCTTGGTCTCTCGGCAGAGCCCTGCAGCTGTCAAGAATGCCAGAGCCTGAGGCATGCTTTGCCCGCAGTCAAAGATGCTGACATCATAAATAGGGAGCCAAAACTTTTTCTTTTTTTCGCAACAGCTTGGTGCTTAGAACCTCTTGGATCTCTGTTTAAGAAGTTTCTTCTACTTTTGTACATGTTTAGCACAGCCAGTGTAAACTGGGCCAGAAAAAAATTGAGTGAAACTCATGGTCATTCCTCTCCACGGAAATCTTTAGTAAAAGGCGAAAGATTTATTCGATCTGAAGATAAACCAGAGTATAAAATCCATCCATCTGACAGCAGGCAAGGTGCGGAACCTGCCTTTTACACGTATGGTGAGCAACCCTACATTAAGCTGTAACTTGGAGAATCTGCCATAAATATTAATGACCCCACTAAATATGTAAAAAAAGAAAAAATATCTGTTTTTTTTTTTAAGCTTGTATCATATTAACAGCAAAGGGAAGAGGAGCACAGCTGCTTGCAGTGCAACATGGGTATTCAAATGAGGCATGCCCACTGCTGACACGCCCCTAAATGCATGCTTGGTCTCTCGGCAGAGCCCTGCAGCTGTCAAGAATGCCAGAGCCTGAGGCATGCTTTGCCCGCAGTCAAAGATGCTGACATCATAAATAGGGAACCAAAACTTTTTCTTTTTTTCGCAACAGCTTGGTGCTTAGAACCTCTTGGATCTCTGTTTAAGAAGTTTCTTCTACTTTTGTACAAGTTTAGCACAGCCAGTGTAAACTGGGCCTGAAAAAATTGAGTGAAACTCGTGTTCGTTCCTCTCCACGGAAATCTTTAGTAAAAGGCGAAAGATTTATTCGATCTGAAGAGAAACCAGAGTATAAAGTCCATCCATCTGACAGCAGGCAAGGTGTGGAACCTGCCTTTCACACGTATGGTGAGCAACCCTACATTAAGCTTTAACTTGGAGAATCTGCCATAAATATTAATGACCCCACTAAATATGTAAAAAAAGAAAAAAATATCTTTTTTTTTTTTTAGCTTGTATCATGTTAACAGCAAAGGGAAGAGGAGCACAGCTGCTTGCAGTGCAACATGGGTATTCAAATGAGGCATGCCCACTGCTGACACGCCCCTAAATGCATGCTTGGTC
The DNA here is from genome assembly GCF_036172605.1 of Pelobates fuscus. NCBI lineage: Eukaryota > Metazoa > Chordata > Amphibia > Anura > Pelobatidae > Pelobates > Pelobates fuscus. The sequence goes on along the minus strand of NC_086323.1, from coordinate 15,241,436 downwards.
TCTCGGCAGAGCCCCGCAGCTGTCAAGAATGCCAGAGCCTGAGGCATGCTTTGCCCGCAGTCAAAGATGCTGACATCATAAATAGGGAACCAAAACTTTTTCTTTTTTTCGCAACAGCTTGGTGCTTAGAACCTCTTGGATCTCTGTTTAAGACGTTTCTTCTACTTTTGTACAAGTTTAGCACAGCCAGTGTAAACTGGGCCTGAAAAAATTGAGTGAAACTCGTGGTCGTTCCTCTCCACGGAAATCTTTAGTAAAAGGCGAAAGATTTATTCGATCTGAAGAGAAACCAGAGTATAAAATCCATCCATCTGACAGCAGGCAAGGTGCGGAACCTGCCTTTTACACGTATGGTGAGCAACCCTACATTAAGCTGTAACTTGGAGAATCTGCCATAAATATTAATGACCCCACTAAATATGTAAAAAAAGAAAAAATCTCTGTTTTTTTTTAAGCTTGTATCATATTAACAGCAAAGGGAAGAGGAGCACAGCTGCTTGCAGTGCAACATGGGTATTCAAATGAGGCATGCCCACTGCTGACACGCCCCTAAATGCATGCTTGGTCTCTCGGCAGAGCCCTGCAGCTGTCAAGAATGCCAGAGCCTGAGGCATGCTTTGCCCGCAGTCAAAGATGCTGACATCATAAATAGGGATCCAAAACTTTTTCTTTTTTTCGCAACAGCTTGGTGCTTAGAACCTCTTGGATCTCTGTTTAAGAAGTTTCTTCTAATTTTGTACAAGTTTAGCACAGCCAGTGTAAACTGGGCCTGAAAAAATTGATTGAAACTCGTGGTCGTTCCTCTCCACGGAAATCTTTAGTAAAAGGCGAAAGATTTATTCGATCTGAAGAGAAACCAGAGTATAAAGTCCATCCATCTGACAGCAGGCAAGGTGCGGAACCTGCCTTTTACACGTATGGTGAGCAA
>NC_086323.1:15230508-15233008 GCF_036172605.1 Pelobates fuscus | reverse complement strand
AAAGGGAAGAGGAGCACAGCTGCTTGCAGTGCAACATGGGTATTCAAATGAGGCATGCCCACTGCTGACACGCCCCTAAATGCATGCTTGGTCTCTCGGCAGAGCCCTGCAGCTGTCAAGAATGCCAGAGCCTGAGGCATGCTTTGCCCGCAGTCAAAGATGCTGACATCATAAATAGGGAGCAAAAACTTTTTCTTTTTTTCGCAACAGCTTGGTGCTTAGAACCTCTTGGATCTCTGTTTAAGAATTTTCTTCTACTTTTGTACAAGTTTAGCACAGCCAGTGTAAACTGGGCCTGAAAAAATTGAGTGAAACTCGTGTTCGTTCCTCTCCACGGAAATCTTTAGTAAAAGGCGAAAGATTTATTCGATCTGAAGAGAAACCAGAGTATAAAGTCCATCCATCTGACAGCAGGCAAGGTGCGGAACCTGCCTTTTACACGTATGGTGAGCAACCCTACATTAAACTGTAACTTGGAGAATCTGCCATAAATATTAATGACCCCACTAAATATGTAAAAAAAGACAAAATATCTGGTGTTTTTTTACGCTTGTATCATATTAACAGCAAAGGGAAGAGGAGCACAGCTGCTTGCAGTGCAACATGGGTATTCAAATGAGGCATGCCCACTGCTGACACGCCCCTAAATGCATGCTTGGTCTCTCGGCAGAGCCCCGCAGCTGTCAAGAATGCCAGAGCCTGAGGCATGCTTTGCCCGCAGTCAAAGATGCTGACATCATAAATAGGGAACCAAAACTTTTTCTTTTTTTCGCAACAGCTTGGTGCTTAGAACCTCTTGGATCTCTGTTTAAGACGTTTCTTCTACTTTTGTACAAGTTTAGCACAGCCAGTGTAAACTGGGCCTGAAAAAATTGAGTGAAACGCATGGTTGTTCCTCTCCACGGAAATCTTTAGTAAAAGGCGAAAGATTTATTCGATCTGAAGAGAAACCAGAGTATAAAATCCATCCATCTGACAGCAGGCAAGGTGCGGAACCTGCCTTTTACACGTATGGTGAGCAACCCTACATTAAGCTTTAACTTGGAGAATCTGCCATAAATATTAATGACCCCACTAAATATGTAAAAAAAGAAAAAATATCTGTTTTTTTTTTAAGCTTGTATCATATTAACAGCAAAGGGAAGAGGAGCACAGCTGCTTGCAGTGCAACATGGGTATTCAAATGAGGCATGCCCACTGCTGACACGCCCCTAAATGCATGCTTGGTCTCTCGGCAGAGCCCTGCAGCTGTCAAGAATGCCAGAGCCTGAGGCATGCTTTGCCCGCAGTCAAAGATGCTGACATCATAAATAGGGAACCAAAACTTTTTCTTTTTTTCGCAACAGCTTGGTGCTTAGAACCTCTTGGATCTCTGTTTAAGAAGTTTCTTCTACTTTTGTACAAGTTTAGCACAGCCAGTGTAAACTGGGCCTGAAAAAATTGAGTGAAACTCGTGTTCGTTCCTCTCCACGGAAATCTTTAGTAAAAGGCGAAAGATTTATTCGATCTGAAGAGAAACCAGAATATAAAGTCCATCCATCTGACAGCAGGCAAGGTGTGGAACCTGCCTTTCACACGTATGGTGAGCAACCCTACATTAAGCTTTAACTTGGAGAATCTGCCATAAATATTAATGACCCCACTAAATATGTAAAAAAAGAAAAAAATATCTTTTTTTTTTTTTTTTTTAGCTTGTATCATGTTAACAGCAAAGGGAAGAGGAGCACAGCTGCTTGCAGTGCAACATGGGTATTCAAATGAGGCATGCCCACTGCTGACACGCCCCTAAATGCATGCTTGGTCTCTCGGCAGAGCCCTGCAGCTGTCAAGAATGCCAGAGCCTGAGGCATGCTTTGCCCGCAGTCAAAGATGCTGACATCATAAATAGGGAACCAAAACTTTTTCTTTTTTTCGCAACAGCTTGGTGCTTAGAACCTCTTGGATCTCTGTTTAAGACGTTTCTTCTACTTTTGTACAAGTTTAGCACAGCCAGTATAAACTGGGCCTGAAAAAATTGAGTGAAACTCGTGGTCGTTCCTCTCCACGGAAATCTTTATTAAAAGGCGAAAGATTTATTCGATCTGAAGAGAAACCAGAGTATAAAATCCATCCATCTGACAGCAGGCAAGGTGCGGAACCTGCCTTTTACACGTATGGTGAGCAACCCTACATTAAGCTGTAACTTGGAGAATCTGCCATAAATATTAATGACCCACTAAATATGTAAAAAAAGAAAAAATCTCTGGGTTTTTTTAAGCTTGTATCATATTAACAGCAAAGGGAAGAGGAGCACAGCTGCTTGCAGTGCAACATGGGTATTCAAATGAGGCATGCCCACTGCTGACACGCCCCTAAATGCATGCTTGGTCTCTCGGCAGAGCCCTGCAGCTGTCAAGAATGCCAGAGCCTGAAGCATGCTTTGCCCGCAGTCAAAGATGCTGACATCATAAATAGGGATCCAAAACTTTTTCTTTTTTTCGCAACAGCTTGGTGCTTAGAA
>NC_086323.1:15223008-15225508 GCF_036172605.1 Pelobates fuscus | reverse complement strand
AGCCTGAGGCATGCTTTGCCCGCAGTCAAAGATGCTGACATCATAAATAGGGAACCAAAACTTTTTCTTTTTTTCGCAACAGCTTGGTGCTTAGAACCTCTTGGATCTCTGTTTAAGAAGTTTCTTCTACTTTTGTACAAGTTTAGCACAGCCAGTGTAAACTGGGCCTGAAAAAATTGAGTGAAACTCGTGTTCGTTCCTCTCCACGGAAATCTTTAGTAAAAGGCGAAAGATTTATTCGATCTGAAGAGAAACCAGAATATAAAGTCCATCCATCTGACAGCAGGCAAGGTGTGGAACCTGCCTTTCACACGTATGGTGAGCAACCCTACATTAAGCTTTAACTTGGAGAATCTGCCATAAATATTAATGACCCCACTAAATATGTAAAAAAAGAAAAAAATATCTTTTTTTTTTTTTTTTTTAGCTTGTATCATGTTAACAGCAAAGGGAAGAGGAGCACAGCTGCTTGCAGTGCAACATGGGTATTCAAATGAGGCATGCCCACTGCTGACACGCCCCTAAATGCATGCTTGGTCTCTCGGCAGAGCCCTGCAGCTGTCAAGAATGCCAGAGCCTGAGGCATGCTTTGCCCGCAGTCAAAGATGCTGACATCATAAATAGGGAACCAAAACTTTTTCTTTTTTTCGCAACAGCTTGGTGCTTAGAACCTCTTGGATCTCTGTTTAAGACGTTTCTTCTACTTTTGTACAAGTTTAGCACAGCCAGTATAAACTGGGCCTGAAAAAATTGAGTGAAACTCGTGGTCGTTCCTCTCCACGGAAATCTTTATTAAAAGGCGAAAGATTTATTCGATCTGAAGAGAAACCAGAGTATAAAATCCATCCATCTGACAGCAGGCAAGGTGCGGAACCTGCCTTTTACACGTATGGTGAGCAACCCTACATTAAGCTGTAACTTGGAGAATCTGCCATAAATATTAATGACCCCACTAAATATGTAAAAAAAGAAAAAATCTCTGTTTTTTTTTAAGCTTGTATCATATTAACAGCAAAGGGAAGAGGAGCACAGCTGCTTGCAGTGCAACATGGGTATTCAAATGAGGCATGCCCACTGCTGACACGCCCCTAAATGCATGCTTGGTCTCTCGGCAGAGCCCTGCAGCTGTCAAGAATGCCAGAGCCTGAGGCATGCTTTGCCCGCAGTCAAAGATGCTGACATCATAAATAGGGATCCAAAACTTTTCTTTTTTTCGCAACAGCTTGGTGCTTAGAACCTCTTTGATCTCTGTTTAAGAAGTTTCTTCTACTTTTGTACAAGTTTAGCACAGCCAGTGTAAACTGGGCCTGAAAAAATTGAGTGAAACTCGTGGTCGTTCCTCCTCACGGAAATCTTTAGTAAAAGGCGAAAGATTTATTCGATCTGAAGAGAAACCAGAGCATAAAATCCATCCATCTGACAGCAGGCAAGGTGCGGAACCTGCCTTTTACACGTATGGTGAGCAACCCTACATTAAGCTGTAACTTGGAGAATCTGCCATAAATATTAATGACCCCACTAAATATGTAAAAAAAGAAAAAATATCTGGGTTTTTATTTAAGCTTGTATCATATTAACAGCAAAGGGAAGAGGAGCACAGCTGCTTGCAGTGCAACATGGGTATTCAAATGAGGCATGCCCACTGCTGACACGCCCCTAAATGCATGCTTGGTCTCTCGGCAGAGCCCCGCAGCTGTCAAGAATGCCAGAGCCTGAGGCATGCTTTGCCCGCAGTCAAAGATGCTGACATCATAAATAGGGAACCAAAACTTTTTCTTTTTTTCGCAACAGCTTGGTGCTTAGAACCTCTTGGATCTCTGTTTAAGACGTTTCTTCTACTTTTGTACAAGTTTAGCACAGCCAGTGTAAACTGGGCCTGAAAAAATTGAGTGAAATTCGTGGTCGTTCCTCTCCACGGAAATCTTTAGTAAAAGGCGAAAGATTTATTCGATCTGAAGAGAAACCAGAGTATAAAATCCATCCATCTGACAGCAGGCAAGGTGCGGAACCTGCCTTTTACACGTATGGTGAGCAACCCTACATTAAGCTGTAACTTGGAGAATCTGCCATAAATATTAATGACCCCACTAAATATGTAAAAAAAGAAAAAATCTCTGTTTTTTTTTAAGCTTGTATCATATTAACAGCAAAGGGAAGAGGAGCACATCTGCTTGCAGTGCAACATGGGTATTCAAATGAGGCATGCCCACTGCTGACACACCCCTAAATGCATGCTTGGTCTCTCGGCAGAGCCCTGCAGCTGTCAAGAATGCCAGAGCCTGAGGCATGCTTTGCCCGCAGTCAAAGATGCTGACATCATAAATAGGGAGCCAAAACTTTTTCTTTTTTTCGCAACAGCTTGGTCCTTAGAACCTCTTGGATCTCTGTTTAAGACGTTTCTTCTACTTTTGTACAAGTTTAGCACAGCCAGTATAAACTGGGCCTGAAAAAATTGAGTGAAACTCGAGGTCGTTCCTCTCCACGGAAATCTTTAGTAAAA
>NC_086323.1:15188008-15218008 GCF_036172605.1 Pelobates fuscus | reverse complement strand
CCTCTTGGATCTCTGTTTAAGAAGTTTCTTCTACTTTTGTACAAGTTTAGCACAGCCAGTGTAAACTGGGCCTGAAAAAATTGAGTGAAACTCATGGTCGTTCCTCTCCACGGAAATCTTTAGTAAAAGGCGAAAGATTTATTCGATCTGAAGAGAAACCAGAGTATAAAGTCCATCCATCTGACAGCAGGCAAGGTGCGGAACCTGCCTTTTACACGTATGGTGAGCAACCCTACATTAAACTGTAACTTGGAGAATCTGCCATAAATATTAATGACCCCACTAAATATGTAAAAAAAAGAAAAAATATCTGGGTTTTTTTTAAGATTGTATCATATTAACAGCAAAGGGAAGAGGAGCACAGCTGCTTGCAGTGCAACATGGGTATTCAAATGAGGCATGCCCACTGCTGACACGCCCCTAGATGCATGCTTGGTCTCTCGGCAGAGCCCTGCAGCTGTCAAGAATGCCAGAGCCTGAGGCATGCTTTGCCCGCAGTCAAAGATGCTGACATCATAAATAGGGAGCCAAAACTTTTTCTTTTTTTTGCAACAACTTGGTGCTTAGATCCTCTTGGATCTCTGTTTAAGAAGTTTCTTCTACTTTTGTACAAGTTTAGCACAGCCAGTGTAAACTGGGCCTGAAAAAATTGAGTGAAACTCATGGTCGTTCCTCTCCACGGAAATCTTTAGTAAAAGGCAAAGATTTATTCAATCTGAAGAGAAACCAGAGTATAAAGACCATCCATCTGACAGCAGGCAAGGTGCGGAACCTGCCTTTTACACGTATGGTGAGCAACCCTACATTAAACTGTAACTTGGAGAATCTGCCATAAATATTAATGACCCCACTAAATATGTAAAAAAAGACAAAATATCTGGTGTTTTTTTAAGCTTGTATCATATTAACAGCAAAGGGAAGAGGAGCACAGCTGCTTGCAGTGCAACATGGGTATTCAAATGAGGCATGCCCACTGCTGACACGCCCCTAAATGCATGCTTGGTCTCTCGGCAGAGCCCTGCAGCTGTCAAGAATGCCAGAGCCTGAGGCATGAAGCCCATGGAACAGTGAAACAGGGGAGTGGGCCTTGACAAGGCCAGGAAGTGGGCAGGTGGAAAATTATGGGATGGTTTAGGGTGGGGCTAAGTAGGGGAGGAGTCAGGTAGTGTAAATAGGCGGCCATCTTAAGTGAGGAGCCAGTTAATCTGAATTGCACTGACCTGTCACTTGTGGCTGGTCGGCGGAGTTCTTTTCTTTTTTCTCCCTCTGCAGGTAATGGCGTCACTGGAGGAGATTCTGGACGGAGTTCGGGCGGCGGTTCGTGACAGAGGAATGGCGTGGCTGCATGAACAGATCGGGGCTGCTGCCACCCACGCGGAGGGACCGGAGAGGAGGTCAGCGCGGAGGACCAGGCCGCCGCAGAGGTTGAGCCCAGGGGAGGCCCCGGCGGCCCGGCGGCGGAGGAGCCCTTCGGCGGTCGGCGGGTCGGCTGCCGGACCGAGCACAGCGGCGGAGGACGGAGTGCGGCGGGCGCCATCGGGCGGACCCGCCGGGCAGGCGACAGCGGGCGCGAAGCGGAGGCCACGAGGTCCAAAGGCGCCCCGCGTAATGGCGGCCGGCGGGACAGCAGGAAGTGGGAGTGCTGCAACGCCAGCGGACCATGCGGCTGCGGATGGCATCACCCACGCGGCCAGTGGGCAACAGACGGAGCGTCCCGGTGAGTCAACCTCCAGCGGTATCACTGAGGGGCAAAAGGGGAACGCAAAACGGGTTCCCATAGTACAAGCGGTCCGCCAGGCATTGCGGGGAGACCAGGTCAGCAGGGGATCCGAAGGGGCGGCTGGAGAGAGGATCAGAACTGAGCACAGTGGAATGGGAGGAGAAAGCAGCGGAGCGGGTCGGGCAGCTCAAAGGTTTTCGGGAGCTAGGAAGGCGACAGGCGGCCTATCCCAGGGGGTCCTGGCGGAGTCAGACAGGGCGGCCGGAGAGAGGCCCGGCGCAGCGGCTGTGGGAGAGCCGGTGGGTTCGACGCGCCACAGGGAAGCAAGGGGCGGCAGTATAGAGCGGGGGGGCCCATCCGGCTGCCCTCAGGTACGGCCAAGTGACAGGGAAGCGGCAGTAAGGGGCCAGGGCGGCGAGCGGCGCAGCAGCAGCGCCAGGTGCAGCAGTGACAGGAGCTGGTCAGGAAGACAGGAGAGCAGGGACAGGAGCCATTCACGGCTAGGCCGCAGCGAGTCAAGGTTCAGCGCCAGGGAGAGGAGAAGGAGATCCAGGTCAGAGGAAGGGAGGCGGAGCAGGAGGCGCAGTGCATCGGGATCTTCGGAGAGGAGCTTCAGGGAGCAGCGGCGGGGAGGACACAGCAAGGGAGGTCGGAGGGAGCTGAGGAGAGGATCCAGGGCAGTCGGAGAAGAGCGTGGGGAGGAAGGGCGGGTAGGGAGCTACTCGGGCAGACTACCCAGGATGTCTTCTCCTTACAGGTCACGGAGTAACTCACCAGCGGTTCCGAGGCGGGACCAGGCGGGCAGGAGTCGGCGACTATTGGGAGCTCCAGTGTCTGAAATGGCGGATGGAGGGACTGCAACCCCGCGGCCTGCGGCGGCCAGGGGCATCAGCGGTGAGTCTTCCTCTACACCACACCCTGGGACATTCATACACTGTTGTTTGAAGTCATTCATAGATTCATGGTCAGAGGATAGGGAACCACTTAGGTTCGATAAGGTTTGGTCAGCAGGTGACGGCAGCGGGTCTGGGTTGGAGAGGGCGACCTCAGGAGTGACAGGTGGTAATGGGGAGGAAACAAGGCCCACTGATAAGCCCGATGGATCGTCGGCGGGGGACGGGGTACTTGACGTGACGGGTGGGGACATTGCGGACGCAGCGCGTCAGAATGTACATGTGTCCTTCGCGGGGCCGTTAGGTTGCCATTTGAAAGGGGAGGTGAAAGAGAAGATTGCGAAAGGGGAATTCGTGGAAATATTTTCCCTTCTTCCCCTGGAGGAATTCTTAGATTTAAAAGAGGAGGACAAGAAGGACGCCAAGAAAGAGGAGGAGGAGAAAAGGCGGAGGTATCGGAAGATACCGAAGACCTTCGGCAATTGGCTATGGGCCTTTTGCATTTTGGCTAGTGTTATTGGGGAGAAGCGGCCGGAGTGCTGCTCGCAGTTGTTTTGTTACTTAGACGGAATTGGGGACGCATACCGCATCTATGGGGGGTTGGCATGGTGGAGGTACGATGAGCAGTTCCGTCAGCGACTGGCGGCCAACCCTTCCATGCGCTGGGACCAAATGGACCTGCCGCTGTGGATGCGGTTAATGATGGCGCAAAAGAATGCGCCCTTTCCAGGGACTGCCGGCACCGCTGCCGGGGGGGCGGTGGCGGCAGGTCAAAAGAAAGGTAACTGCTGGGCTTACAACGAGGGACAGTGTAAGTGGGGATCCGCTTGTAGATTCCGGCATGAATGCTCACGGTGCGGCGGGACCCACGGGGTCAACAGGTGTTTCAAGAAGGGTAAGTCGGCCGCAGGGGGGGGAGCAACGGGAGCGGTCGCTCCCGCAGCTCCCGCTGGGGGTGTCACCAGTGAAAGTAGGCGCGATGTTGCCTTGGCTAAGGCAATACGCTGATCAAGCAGTAGCAGAATTCCTTAGGGCGGGCTTTGCCGGGGGTTTTAAAATTCCCTTCAAAGCCACGGGGCCGGGTGCACCTTGTGAGAACCTCAGGTCGGTCAGGGAACACCCGGGGGTGGTGCGGGAGAAATTAGCCAAGGAAGTCCAATTGGGGAGGATGGCGGGGCCATTTCCGGCCCCGCCCTTGGCGAATCTGAGGTTGTCACCATTGGGGGTGGTCCCTAAGAAGGAAGAGGGAAAGTTTCGTTTGATTCATCATTTATCGCACCCAAAGGGGTCTTCGGTGAATGATGACATCGACGCCGACCTATGCTCGGTCTCCTACACGTCATTCGACAAAGCCGTCGAGCTGGTTAGGAGAGCAGGGCGTGGGGCGCTGATGGCCAAGGTGGACGTGGAGGCGGCTTTCCGGCTGCTGCCCATACACCCGGACTGTCACCACCTGTTGGGGTGTCACTTTGAGGGTGAAATCTTCGTGGACTTGTGTCTGCCTATGGGTTGTTCCATCTCTTGTGCCTACTTCGAGAGGTTTAGTACCTTCTTGGAATGGGTGGTGCGCATGGAATCGGCGGGGGGTGCCGTAGTGCACTACTTGGATGATTTTCTGTGTGTCGGCCCACGGGACTCTGAGCGGTGCGCTCAGGTACTGAGGGTGTTCCAGCGGGTGGCTCATACCTTCGGGGTGCCGTTGGCTGGGGACAAGACGGTGGGCCCCACCACGTGCCTTAGCTTCTTGGGACTCGAAATTGATTCGGAGCTCGGGGAATGCAGGTTGCCTAGTGACAAGCTGCGGCATCTGCGACAGCTAGTGGCAATAGTCAAGGGGGCGAGGAAAGTGACCTTGCAGGGGCTCCAATCCCTCGTGGGGAGCCTCAATTTTGTGTGCAGGGTGATCCCCATGGGGAGGATATTTTGTCGGAGGTTGGCACAAGCAACCAGTGGAGTGCGGCGGCCGTCTCACTACATTCGGGTGTCAGCCGAGATGAAAGACGATTTGGGGGTTTGGGAACAGTTTTTGGGCAACTTTAACGGGAAAGTGTTCTTTCGGGAACCGACGGTGTCGTCGGCCGCGATGAAGTTGTTTACAGACGCTTCCGGCAGCATTGGTTTTGGGGCCTACTTGGCGGGTAAGTGGTGCGCGGAGGCGTGGCCGGAACCGTGGAAGGTGAGTCCTCTGATTAAGAACTTAGCATTCTTGGAGTTGTTTCCCATCGTTGTCGCAGTGGTTCTCTGGGGTACGGAGTTGGCTAACAAAAAGGTGGTATTCTACTCCGATAACATGGCGGTAGTGCAAGCGATTAATAGCTTGACCGCCTCGTCGCCCCCGGTAGTACGCTTGCTGCGAAAACTGGTGCTTGGTTGTATGTCATTCAACATAGTGTTCAGGGCTAGGCACATCCCGGGGCTCCAGAATGTGGTGGCTGACTCACTGTCTCGTTTTCAGTGGGAACGCTTTCGGGAGGCAGCACCGGACGCGCAGGCCCAAGGGCAGGAGTGCCCGGGTGTGATGTGGCAACTCGGGATGGCCTGCTTGGAGACTGTGTGAGGAGGTCACTGGCGCCGAGCACTTGGTCGTCTTACATAAAGGTTTGGAAGCTATGGGACGAGACGGTGGCTCAGGTGGGTAGCGCCCCTACGGAGGGGCAACGCTTGGATGCACTTTTATGGTTGCTCTGTCGATTGTTTGCGGCTCAGGCGTCGCCTGCCATGGTGGACAGACACCTATCTGCCTTGGCTTTCCTGTTTAAATTCAATGGCTGGGTTGATGATACAAAACACTTCCTGGTCCGTCAAGCAGTGAAGGGATTCAAGAGGGGGAAGAAAACTGTGGACACGCGTAGGCCAGTGTCCTTTGATTTGTTGCGGGAGCTGGTGGGGGTTCTACCGGGAATTTGCAGCTCCACGTTCGAGGTAACGTTGTTCACGGTGGCATTTTGTGTGGGCTTTTTTCGGTGCATTTCGGATCGGGGAGTTGGTCAGCGCAAACAAGATGGGTCTTGGGGGTCTTCAGCTCGCAGATGTGGAGGTTCGTAGGGACAGGGTGCAAATTCAGTTGCGCCGCTCGAAGACGGACATTTTTGGTAAAGGTTGCACAATTGTGCTGTTCGGGTTGCCTGGTTCTGGGGTGTGCCCAGTGGAAACGGGGTCGGAGTACCGGGCATTGCGCCCGGGGGGTGATGGTTGCTTCCTTGTGCACCAAGACGGCTCGGCCCTGTCGCGTTTCCAGTTTATGAGGGTGTTTCGGATGGGAGTAAGTAAGCTGGGCCTGGAGCCTGGGCAATTTGGGACTCACTCCTTTAGAATTGGGGCGGCGACCGAGGCCGCATGGTTGGGACTGGGGGATGAGAGGATTAAACGCATTGGGAGGTGGGAATCCTTGCGTTTTCGATCATACGTTAGACCGGATAGGCTGGTGTGAGAGGGGCAGTGTTATGCTGTGATGGAAGTGGAATCCATCTGTTTGGTATTAACGTGTTTTTCTTTGCAGGATGGAAGGTGTGGATCTGGGGGCACTCGTATATCTATTGGGCTCAGAAGAGGGCTGCTGTTCGGAGAAGTGGAGCACAGCTCGGTTTTCTTCCAGGAGAAGTGTCAATTTCATGGTTCGGCTTTAGGGGGTTTAGCTGGCAAAGCCTTAGTAGCACGTTGTTTAGCAGGTTGACCGGAGGGTCCTCACCAGACATAGTTTTAATACACAGGGGTGGGAATGATTTGGGTCTGATTCCGCAAAGGGAGTTGGTTAGACGGATGAAGAGAGACGTTGATCGGCTGTTGGACCTGGTCCCTGGCGTGGTGGTGGTGTGGTCGGAAATGGTCCCCCGTTTCACGTGGCGGCACGCCAGGGATCCAGCTGCAGTGGCTCGATGCAGGGGCAAGGTTAACAGGGCAATGGCGAGCTTTGTGCGGCGAGTGGGGGGCATTGTAGTTCGGCATAGGGAACTGGAAGACATGTTGCCGGGTTATTTTAGGAGAGACGGGGTACACTTGTCGGACGTGGGTTGTGACTTGCTCAACCTAGGCTTTCAGGAAGGGATTAGCTTGGCCCTGTTTCAGGGTGGTGGGGGGCGCACATGTCCTTAAGGGATCAAGTCATGTGCTATGGCGGAACAGGGCGTGTTAAAGCCAGGAGTTAGCTGGAATTGGGAATGGACAGGCCAAGGCCTAGGCTGGAGTAGGCCAGATGGATTAGAGTGTTGGTAGGTTCAAGCTCTTCGGTGGCTTCGAACCTAGGGGGTAGGGGTGTCTGGGTACACCCCTACAGTTAACAGTATGGTTTTGGGGCCTCTCTGGTAGGCCGTGTGTTACTAGTTATATGTTAAGTGAATGTTAATTATTGTTCAAAAGATAGGGTCATTGTCAGGGGTATTGTGCGGGGGGATAGTAATATAATGTTAGCTGGACAATGACCCTAAATTGTTAATTTATTTATTTATATATTTAATAATTAATAAAGCTGTGGACGTTATAATCCAACAGATAAATTTGGTGTCAGTGTTTTATTTAAGGTAAAACTAAAAGTAGCACCTGCCGAATAACGACGGTGCATATGTCATGAAGCCCATGGAACAGTGAAACAGGGGAGTGGGCCTTGACAAGGCCAGGAAGTGGGCAGGTGGAAAATTATGGGATGGTTTAGGGTGGGGCTAAGTAGGGGAGGAGTCAGGTAGTGTAAATAGGCGGCCATCTTAAGTGAGGAGCCAGTTAATCTGAATTGCACTGACCTGTCACTTGTCCCTCCCTCCCTCCCTATAGTTGAGGTTTGATCCCGTTTGGTCACAGCGGCGGGAACAGGGCGTGTTAAAGCCAGGAGTTAGCTGGAATTGGGAATGGACAGGCCAAGGCCTAGGCTGGAGTAGGCCAGATGGATTAGAGTGTTGGTAGGTTCAAGCTCTTCGGTGGCTTCGAACCTAGGGGGTAGGGGTGTCTGGGTACACCCCTACAGTTAACAGTATGGTTTTGGGGCCTCTCTGGTAGGCCGTGTGTTACTAGTTATATGTTAAGTGAATGTTAATTATTGTTCAAAAGATAGGGTCATTGTCAGGGGTATTGTGCGGGGGGATAGTAATATAATGTTAGCTGGACAATGACCCTAAATTGTTAATTTATTTATTTATATATTTAATAATTAATAAAGCTGCGGACGTTATAATCCAACAGATAAATTTGGTGTCAGTGTTTTATTTAAGGTAAAACTAAAAGTAGCACCTGCCGAATAACGACGGTGCATATGTCATGCTTTGCCTGCAGTCAAAGATGCTGACATCATAAATAGGGAACCAAAACTTTTTCTTTTTTTCGCAACAGCTTGGTGCTTAGAACCACTTGGATCTCTGTTTAAGAAGTTTCTTCTACTTTTGTACAAGTTTAGCACAGCCAGTGTAAACTGGGCCTGAAAAAATTGAGTGAAACTGGTGGTCGTTCCTCTCCACGGAAATCTTTAGTAAAAGGCGAAAGATTTATTCGATCTGAAGAGAAACCAGAGTATAAAGTCCATCCATCTGACAGCAGGCAAGGTGCGGAACCTGCCTTTTACACGTATGGTGAGCAACCCTACATTAAGCTGTAACTTGGAGAATCTGCCATAAATATTAATGACCCCACTAAATATGTAAAAAAAAGACAAAATATCTGGTGTTTTTTTAAGCTTGTATCATATTAACAGCAAAGGGAAGAGGAGCACAGCTGCTTGCAGTGCAACATGGGTATTCAAATGAGGCATGCCCACTGCTGACACGCCCCTAAATGCATGCTTGGTCTCTCTGCAGAGCCCTGCAGCTGTCAAGAATGCCAGAGCCTGAGGCATGCTTTGCCCGCAGTCAAAGATGCTGACATCATAAATAGGGAACCAAAACTTTTTCTTTTTTTCGCAACAGCTTGGTGCTTAGAACCTCTTGGATCTCTGTTTAAGAAGTTTCTTCTACTTTTGTACAAGTTTAGCACAGCCAGTGTAAACTGGGCCTGAAAAAATTGAGTGAAACTCATGGTCGTTCCTCTCCACGGAAATCTTTAGTAAAAGGCGAAAGATTTATTCGATCTGAAGAGAAACCAGAGTATAAAGTCCATCCATCTGACAGCAGGCAAGGTGCGGAACCTGCCTTTTACACGTATGGTGAGCAACCCTACATTAAACTGTAACTTGGAGAATCTGCCATAAATATTAATGACCCCACTAAATATGTAAAAAAAGAAAAAAAATATATATATATATTTTTTAGCTTGTATCATATTAACAGCAAAGGGAAGAGGAGCACAGCTGCTTGCAGTGCAACATGGGTATTCAAATGAGGCATGCCCACTGCTGACACGCCCCTAAATTCATGCTTGGTCTCTCGGCAGAGCCCGGCAGCTGTCAAGAATGCCAGAACCTGAGGCATGCTTTGCCCGCAGTCAAAGATGCTGACATCATAAATAGGGATCCAAAACTTTTTCTTTTTTTCGCAACAGCTTGGTGCTTAGAACCTCTTGGATCTCTGTTTTTAAGAAGTTTCTTCTACTTTTATACAAGTTCAGCACAGCCAGTGTAAACTGGGCCTGAAAAAATTGAGTGAAACTCGTGGTCATTCCTCTCCACGGAAATCTTTAGTAAAAGGCGAAAGATTTATTCGATCTGAAGAGAAACCAAAGTATAAAGTCCATCCATCTGACAGCAGGCAAGGTGCGGAACCTGCCTTTTACACGTATGGTGAGCAACCCTACATTAAACTGTAACTTGGAGAATCTGCCATAAATATTAATGACCCCTCTAAATATGTAAAAAAAGACAAAATATCTGGTGTTTTTTTAAGCTTGTATCATATTAACAGCAAAGGGAAGAGGAGCACAGCTGCTTGCAGTGCAACATGGGTATTCAAATGAGGCATGCCCACTGCTGACACGCCCCTAAATGCATGCTTGGTCTATGGCAGAGCCCTGCAGCTGTCAAGAATGCCAGAGCCTGAGGCATGCTTTGCCCGCAGTCAAAGATGCTGACATCATAAATAGGGAACCAAAACTTTTTCTTTTTTTCGCAACAGCTTGGTGCTTAGAACCTCTTGGATCTCTGTTTAAGAAGTTTCTTCTACTTTTGTACAAGTTTAGCACAGCCAGTGTAAACTGGGCCTGAAAAAATTGAGTGAAACTCGTGGTCTTTCCTCTCCACGGAAATCTTTAGTAAAAGGCGAAAGATTTATTCGATCTGAAGAGAAACCAGAGTTTAAAGTCCATCCATCTGACAGCAGGCAAGGTGCGAAACCTGCCTTTTACACGTATGGTGAGCAACCCTACATTAAGCTGTAACTTGGAGAATCTGCCATAAATATTAATGACCCCACTAAATATGTAAAAAAAGACAAAATATCTGGTGTTTTTTTAAGCTTGTATCATATTAACAGCAAAGGGAAGAGGAGCACAGCTGCTTGCAGTGCAACATGGGTATTCAATTGAGGCATGCCCACTGCTGACACGCCCCTAAATGCATGCTTGGTCTCTCGGCAGAGCCCTGCAGCTGTCAAGAATGCCAGAGCCTGAGGCATGCTTTGCCTGCAGTCAAAGATGCTGACATCATAAATAGGGAACCAAAACTTTTTCTTTTTTTCGCAACAGCTTGGTGCTTAGAACCTCTTGGATCTCTGTTTAAGACGTTTCTTCTACTTTTGTACAAGTTTAGCACAGCCAGTGTAAACTGGGCCTGAAAAAAATTGAGTGAAACTCATGATCGTTCCTCTCCACGGAAATCTTTAGTAAAAGGCGAAAGATTTGTTCGATCTGAAAAGAAACCAGAGTATAAAGTCCATCCATCTGACAGCAGGCAAGGTGCGGAACCTGCCTTTTACACGTATGGTGAGCAACCCTACATTAAACTGTAACTTGGAGAATCTGCCATAAATATTAATGACCCCACTAAATATGTAAAAAAAGAAAAAATCTCTGTTTTTTTTTTTAAGCTTGTATCATATTAACAGCAAAGGGAAGAGGAGCACAGCTGCTTGCAGTGCAACATGGGTATTCAAATGAGGCATGCCCACTGCTGACACGCCCCTAAATGCATGCTTGGTCTCTCGGCAGAGCCCTGCAGCTGTCAAGAATGCCAGAGCCTGAGGCATGAAGCCCATGGAACAGTGAAACAGGGGAGTGGGCCTTGACAAGGCCAGGAAGTGGGCAGGTGGAAAATTATGGGATGGTTTAGGGTGGGGCTAAGTAGGGGAGGAGTCAGGTAGTGTAAATAGGCGGCCATCTTAAGTGAGGAGCCAGTTAATCTGAATTGCACTGACCTGTCACTTGTGGCTGGTCGGCGGAGTTCTTTTCTTTTTTCTCCCTCTGCAGGTAATTGTGTCACTGGAGGAGATTCTGGACGGAGTTCGGGCGGCGGTTCGTGACAGAGGAATGGCATGGCTGCATGAACAGATCGGGGCTGCTGCCACCCACGCGGAGGGACCGGAGAGGAGGTCAGCGCGGAGGACCAGGCCGCCGCAGAGGTTGAGCCCAGAGGAGGCCCCTGCGGCCCGGCGGCGGAGGAGCCCTTCGGCGGTCGGCGGGTCAGTTGCCGGACCGAGCACAGCGGCGGAGGACGGAGTGCGGCGGGCGCCATCGGGCGGACCCGCCGGGCAGGCGACAGCGGGCGCGAAGCGGAGGCCACGAGGTCCAAAGGCGCCCCGCGTAATGGCGGCCGGCGGGACAGCAGGAAGTGGGAGTGCTGCAACGCCAGCGGACCATGCGGCTGCGGATGGCATCACCCACGTGGCCAGTGGGCAACAGACGGAGCGTCCCGGTGAGTCAACCTCCAGCGGTATCACTGAGGGGCAAAAGGGGAACGTAAAACGGGTTCCCATAGTACAAGCGGTCCGCCAGGCATTGCGGGGAGACCAGGTCAGCAGGGGATCCGAAGGGGCGGCCGGAGGGAGGATCTGAACTGAGCACAGTGGAATGGGAGGAGAAAGCAGCGGAGCGGGTCGGGCAGCTCAAAGGTTTTCGGGAGCTAGGAAGGCGACAGGCGGCCTATCCCAGGGGGTCCTGGCGGAGTCAGACAGGGCGGCCGGAGAGAGGCCAGGCGCAGCGGCTGTGGGAGAGCCGGTGGGTTCGACGCGCCACAGGGAAGCAAGGGGTGGCAGTATAGAGCGGGGGGGCCCATCCGGCTGCCCCCAGGTACGGCCAAGTGACAGGGAAGCGGCAGTAAGGGGCCAGGGCGGCGAGCGGCGCAGCAGCAGCGCCAGGTGCAGCAGTGACAGGAGCTGGTCAGGAAGACAGGAGAGCAGGGACAGGAGCCATTCACGGCTAGGCCGCAGCGAGTCAAGGTTCAGCGCCAGGGAGAGGAGAAGGAGATCCAGGTCAGAGGAAGGGAGGCGGAGCAGGAGGCGCAGTGCATCGGGATCTTCGGAGAGGAGCTTCAGGGAGCAGCGGCGGGGAGGACACAGCAAGGGAGGTCGGAGGGAGCTGAGGAGAGGATCCAGGGCAGTCGGAGAAGAGCGTGGGGAGGAAGGGCGGGTAGGGAGCTACTCGGGCAGACTACCCAGGATGTCTTCTCCTTACAGGTCACGGAGTAACCTCCCGCTGGGGGTGTCACCAGTGAAAGTAGGCGCGATGTTGCCTTGGCTAAGGCAATACGCTGATCAAGCAGTAGCAGAATTCCTTAGGGCGGGCTTTGCCGGGGGTTTTAAAATTCCCTTCAAAGCCACGGGGCCGGGTGCACCTTGTGAGAACCTCAGGTCGGTCAGGGAACACCCGGGGGTGGTGCGGGAGAAATTAGCCAAGGAAGTCCAATTGGGGAGGATGGCGGGGCCATTTAAGGCCCCGCCCTTGGCGAATCTGAGGTTGTCACCATTGGGGGTGGTCCCTAAGAAGGAAGAGGGAAAGGTCCGTTTGATTCATCATTTATCGCACCCAAAGGGGTCTTCGGTGAATGATGACATCGACGCCGACCTATGCTCGGTCTCCTACACGTCATTCGACAAAGCCGTCGAGCTGGTTAGGAGAGCAGGGCGCGGGGCGCTGATGGCCAAGGTGGACGTGGAGGCGACTTTCCGGCTGCTGCCCATACACCCGGACTGTCACCACCTGTTGGGGTGTCACTTTGAGGGTGAAATCTTCGTGGACTTGTGTCTGCCTATGGGTTGTTCCATCTCTTGTGCCTACTTCGAGAGGTTTAGTACCTTCTTGGAATGGGTGGTGCGCATGGAATCGGCGGGGGGTGCCGTAGTGCACTACTTGGATGATTTTCTGTGTGTCGGCCCACGGGACTCTGAGCGGTGCGCTCAGGTACTGAGGGTGTTCCAGCGGGTGGCTCATACCTTCGGGGTGCCGTTGGCTGGGGACAAGACGGTGGGCCCCACCACGTGCCTTAGCTTCTTGGGACTCGAAATTGATTCGGAGCTCGGGGAATGCAGGTTGCCTAGTGACAAGCTGCGGCATCTGCGACAGCTAGTGGCAATAGTCAAGGGGGCGAGGAAAGTGACCTTGCAGGGGCTCCAATCCCTCGTGGGGAGCCTCAATTTTGCGTGCAGGGTGATCCCCATGGGGAGGATATTTTGTCGGAGGTTGGCACAAGCAACCAGTGGAGTGCGGCGGCCGTCTCACTACATTCGGGTGTCAGCCGAGATGAAAGACGATTTGGGGGTTTGGGAACAGTTTTTGGGCAACTTTAACGGGAAAGTGTTCTTTCGGGAACCGACGGTGTCGTCGGCCGCGATGAAGTTGTTTACAGACGCTTCCGGCAGCATTGGTTTTGGGGCCTACTTGGCGGGTAAGTGGTGCGCGGAGGCGTGGCCGGAACCGTGGAAGGTGAGTCCTCTGATTAAGAACTTAGCATTCTTGGAGTTGTTTCCCATCGTTGTCGCAGTGGTTCTCTGGGGTACGGAGTTGGCTAACAAAAAGGTGGTATTCTACTCCAATAACATGGCGGTAGTGCAAGCGATTAATAGCTTGACCGCCTCGTCGCCCCCGGTAGTACGCTTGCTGCGAAAACTGGTGCTTGGTTGTATGTCATTCAACATAGTGTTCAGGGCTAGGCACATCCCGGGGCTCCAGAATGTGGTGGCTGACTCACTGTCTCGTTTTCAGTGGGAACGCTTTCGGGAGGCAGCACCGGACGCGCAGGCCCAAGGGCAGGAGTGCCCGGGTGTGATGTGGCAACTCGGGATGGCCTGCTTGGAGACTGTGTGAGGAGGTCACTGGCGCCGAGCACTTGGTCGTCTTACATAAAGGTTTGGAAGCTATGGGACGAGACGGTGGCTCAGGTGGGTAGCGCCCCTACGGAGGGGCAACGCTTGGATGCACTTTTAAGGTTGCTCTGTCGATTGTTTGCGGCTCAGGCGTCGCCTGCCATGGTGGACAGACACCTATCTGCCTTGGCTTTCCTGTTTAAATTCAATGGCTGGGTTGATGATACAAAACACTTCCTGGTCCGTCAAGCAGTGAAGGGATTCAAGAGGGGGAAGAAAACTGTGGACACGCGTAGGCCAGTGTCCTTTGATTTGTTGCGGGAGCTGGTGGGGGTTCTACCGGGAATTTGCAGCTCCACGTTCGAGGTAACGTTGTTCACGGTGGCATTTGTGTGGGCTTTTTTCGGTGCATTTCGGATCGGGGAGTTGGCCAGCGCAAACAAGATGGGTCTTGGGGGTCTTCAGCTCGCAGATGTGGAGGTTCGTAGGGACAGGGTGCAAATTCAGTTGCGCCGCTCGAAGACGGACATTTTTGGTAAAGGTTGCACAATTGTGCTGTTCGGGTTGCCTGGTTCTGGGGTGTGCCCAGTGGAAACGGGGTCGGAGTACCGGGCATTGCGCCCGGGGGGTGATGGTTGCTTCCTTGTGCACCAAGACTGCTCGGCCCTGTCGCGTTTCCAGTTTACGAGGGTGTTTCGGATGGGAGTAAGTAAGCTGGGCCTGGAGCCTGGGCAATTTGGGACTCACTCCTTTAGAATTGGGGCGGCGACCGAGGCCGCACGGTTGGGACTGGGGGATGAGAGGATTAAACGCATTGGGAGGTGGGAATCCTTGCGTTTTCGATCATACGTTAGACCGGATAGGCTGGTGTGAGAGGGGCAGTGTTATGCTGTGATGGAAGTGGAATCCATCTGTTTGGTATTAACGTGTTTTTCTTTGCAGGATGGAAGGTGTGGATCTGGGGGCACTCGTATATCTATTGGGCTCAGAAGAGGGCTGCTGTTCGGAGAAGTGGAGCACAGCTCGGTTTTCTTCCAGGAGAAGTGTCAATTTCATGGTTCGGCTTTAGGGGGTTTAGCTGGCAAAGCCTTAGTAGCACGTTGTTTAGCAGGTTGACCGGAGGGTCCTCACCAGACATAGTTTTAATACACGGGGGTGGGAATGATTTGGGTCTGATTCCGCAAAGGGAGTTGGTTAGACGGATGAAGAGAGACGTTGATCGGCTGTTGGACCTGGTCCCTGGCGTGGTGGTGGTGTGGTCGGAAATGGTCCCCCGTTTCACGTGGCGGCACGCCAGGGATCCAGCTGCAGTGGCTCGATGCAGGGGCAAGGTTAACAGGGCAATGGCGAGCTTTGTGCGGCGAGTGGGGGGCATTGTAGTTCGGCATAGGGAACTGGAAGACATGTTGCCGGGTTATTTTAGGAGAGACGGGGTACACTTGTCGGACGTGGGTTGTGACTTGCTCAACCTAGGCTTTCAGGAAGGGATTAGCTTGGCCCTGTTTCAGGGTGGTGGGGGGCGCACATGTCATTAAGGGATCAAGTCATGTGCTATGGCGGAACAGGGCGTGTTAAAGCCAGGAGTTAGCTGGAATTGGGAATGGACAGGCCAAGGCCTAGGCTGGAGTAGGCCAGATGGATTAGAGTGTTGGTAGGTTCAAGCTCTTCGGTGGCTTCGAACCTAGGGGGTAGGGGTGTCTGGGTACACCCCTACAGTTAACAGTATGGTTTTGGGGCCTCTCTGGTAGGCCGTGTGTTACTAGTTATATGTTAAGTGAATGTTAATTATTGTTCAAAAGATAGGGTCATTGTCAGGGGTATTGTGCGGGGGGATAGTAATATAATGTTAGCTGGACAATGACCCTAAATTGTTAATTTATTTATTTATATATTTAATAATTAATAAAGCTGTGGACGTTATAATCCAACAGATAAATTTGGTGTCAGTGTTTTATTTAAGGTAAAACTAAAAGTAGCACCTGCCGAATAACGACGGTGCATATGTCATGAAGCCCATGGAACAGTGAAACAGGGGAGTGGGCCTTGACAAGGCCAGGAAGTGGGCAGGTGGAAAATTATGGGATGGTTTAGGGTGGGGCTAAGTAGGGGAGGAGTCAGATAGTGTAAATAGGCGGCCATCTTAAGTGAGGAGCCAGTTAATCTGAATTGCACTGACCTGTCACTTGTCCCTCCCTCCCTCCCTATAGTTGAGGTTTGATCCCGTTTGGTCACAGCGGCGGGAACAGGGCGTGTTAAAGCCAGGAGTTAGCTGGAATTGGGAATGGACAGGCCAAGGCCTAGGCTGGAGTAGGCCAGATGGATTAGAGTGTTGGTAGGTTCAAGCTCTTCGGTGGCTTCGAACCTAGGGGGTAGGGGTGTCTGGGTACACCCCTACAGTTAACAGTATGGTTTTGGGGCCTCTCTGGTAGGCCGTGTGTTACTAGTTATATGTTAAGTGAATGTTAATTATTGTTCAAAAGATAGGGTCATTGTCAGGGGTATTGTGCGGGGGGATAGTAATATAATGTTAGCTGGACAATGACCCTAAATTGTTAATTTATTTATTTATATATTTAATAATTAATAAAGCTGTGGACGTTATAATCCAACAGATAAATTTGGTGTCAGTGTTTTATTTAAGGTAAAACTAAAAGTAGCACCTGCCGAATAACGACGGTGCATTTGTCATAAATAGGGAACCAAAACCTTTTCTTTTTTTCGCAACAGCTTGGTGCTTAGAACCTCTTGGATCTCTGTTTAAGAAGTTTCTTCTACTTTTGTACAAGTTTAGCACAGCCAGTGTAAACTGAGCCTGAAAAAATTGAGTGAAACTCATGGTCGTTCCTCTCCACGGAAATCTTTAGTAAAAGGCGAAAGATTTATTCAATCTGAAGAGAAACCAGAGTATAGAATCCATCCATCTGACAGCAGGCAAGGTGCGGAACCTGCCTTTTACACGTATGGTGAGCAACCCTACATTAAGCTTTAACTTGGAGAATCTGCCATAAATATTAATGACCCCACTAAATATGTAAAAAAAGAAAAAAATATATATATATTTTTTTTTAGCTTGTATCATGTTAACAGCAAAGGGAAGAGGAGCACAGCTGCTTGCAGTGCAACATGGGTATTCAAATGAGGCATGCCCACTGCTGACACGCCCCTAAATGCATGCTTGGTCTCTCGGCAGAGCCCTGCAGCTGTCAAGAATGCCAGAGCCTGAGGCATGCTTTGCCCGCAGTCAAAGATGCTGACATCATAAATAGGGAGCCAAAACTTTTTCTTTTTTTCGCAACAGCTTGGTGCTTAGAACCTCTTGGATCTCTGTTTAAGAAGTTTCTTCTACTTTTGTACAAGTTTAGCACAGCCAGTTTAAACTGGGCCTGAAAAAACTGAGTGAAACTCATGGTCGTTCCTCTCCACGGAAATCTTTAGTAAAAGGCGAAAGATTTATTCGATCTGAAGAGAAACCAGAGTATAAAGTCCATCCATCTGACAGCAGGCAAGGTGCGGAACCTGCCTTTTACACGTATGGTGAGCAATCCTACATTAAGCTGTAACTTGGAGAATCTGCCATAAATATTAATGACCCCACTAAATATGTAAAAAAAGACAAAATATCTGGTGTTTTTTAAGCTTGTATCATATTAACAGCAAAGGGAAGAGGAGCACAGCTGCTTGCAGTGCAACATGGGTATTCAAATGAGGCATGCCCACTGCTGACACGCCCCTAAATGCATGCTTGGTCTCTCGGCAGAGCCCTGCAGCTGTCAAGAATGCCAGAGCCTGAGGCATGCTTTGCCCGCAGTCAAAGATGCTGACATCATAAATAGGGAACCAAAACTTTTTCTTTTTTTCGCAACAGCTTGGTGCTTAGAACCTCTTGGATCTCTGTTTAAGACGTTTCTTCTACTTTTGTACAAGTTTAGCACAGCCAGTGTAAACTGTGCCTGAAAAAATTGAGTGAAACTCGTGGTCGTTCCTCTCCACGGAAATCTTTAGTAAAAGGCGAAAGACTTATTCGATCTGAAGAGAAACCAGAGTATAAAGTCCATCCATCTGACAGCAGGCAAGGTGCGGAACCTGCCTTTTACACGTATGGTGAGCAACCCTACATTAAGCTGTAACTTGGAGAATCTGCCATAAATATTAATGACCCCACTAAATATGTAAAAAAAGACAAAATATCTGGTGTTTTTTTAAGCTTGTATCATATTAACAGCAAAGGGAAGAGGAGCACAGCTGCTTGCAGTGCAACATGGGTATTCAAATGAGGCATGCCCACTGCTGACACGCCCCTAAATGCATGCTTGGTCTCTCTGCAGAGCCCTGCAGCTGTCAAGAATGCCAGAGCCTGAGGCATGCTTTGCCCGCAGTCAAAGATGCTGACATCATAAATAGGGAACCAAAGCTTTCTTTTTTTCGCAACAGCTTGGTGCTTAGAACCTCTTGGATCTCTGTTTAAGACGTTTCTTCTACTTTTGTACAAGTTTAGCACAGCCAGTGTAAACTGGGCCTGAAAAAATTGAGTGAAACTCATGGTCGTTCCTCTCCACAGAAATCTTTAGTAAAAGGCGAAAGATTTATTCAATCTACGAGAAACCAGAGTATAAAGTCCATCCATCTGACAGCAGGCAAGGTGCGGAACCTGCCTTTTACACGTATGGTGAGCAACCCTACATTAAACTGTAACTTGGAGAATCTGCCATAAATATTCATGACCCCACTAAATATGTAAAAAAAGACAAAATATCTGGTGTGTTTTTTAAGCTTGTATCATATTAACAGCAAAGGGAAGAGGAGCACAGCTGCTTGCAGTGCAACATGGGTATTCAAATGAGGCATGCCCACTGCTGACACACCCCTAAATGCATGCTTGGTCTCTCGGCAGAGCCCTGCAGCTGTCAAGAATGCCAGAGCCTGAGGCATGCTTTGCCCGCAGTCAAAGATGCTGACATCATAAATAGGGAACCAAAACTTTTTCTTTTTTTCGCAACAGCTTGGTGCTTAGAACCTCTTGGATCTCTGTTTAAGAAGTTTCTTCTACTTTTGTACAAGTTTAGCACAGCCAGTGTAAACTGGGCCTGAAAAAATTGAGTGAAACTCATGGTCGTTCCTCTCCACGGAAATCTTTAGTAAAAGGCGAAAGATTTATTCGATCTGAAGAGAAACCAGAGTATAAAATCCATCCATCTGACAGCAGGCAAGGTGTGGAACCTGCCTTTCACACGTATGGTGAGCAACCCTACATTAAGCTTTAACTTGGAGAATCTGCCATAAATATTAATGACCCCACTAAATATGTAAAAAAAGAAAAAAATATATATATATTTTTTTTTAGCTTGTATCATGTTAACAGCAAAGGGAAGAGGAGCACAGCTGCTTGCAGTGCAACATGGGTATTCAAATGAGGCATGCCCACTGCTGACACGCCCCTAAATGCATGCTTGGTCTCTCGGCAGAGCCCTGCAGCTGTCAAGAATGCCAGAGCCTGAGGCATGCTTTGCCCGCAGTCAAAGATGCTGACATCATAAATAGGGAGCCAAAACTTTTTCTTTTTTTCGCAACAGCTTGGTGCTTAGAACCTCTTGGATCTCTGTTTAAGAAGTTTCTTCTACTTTTGTACAAGTTTAGCACAGCCAGTGTAAACTGGGCCTGAAAAAACTGAGTGAAACTCATGGTCGTTCCTCTCCACGGAAATCTTTAGTAAAAGGCGAAAGATTTATTCGATCTGAAGAGAAACCAGAGTATAAAGTCCATCCATCTGACAGCAGGCAAGGTGCGGAACCTGCCTTTTACACGTATGGTGAGCAATCCTACATTAAGCTGTAACTTGGAGAATCTGCCATAAATATTAATGACCCCACTAAATATGTAAAAAAAGACAAAATATCTGGTGTTTTTTAAGCTTGTATCATATTAACAGCAAAGGGAAGAGGAGCACAGCTGCTTGCAGTGCAACATGGGTATTCAAATGAGGCATGCCCACTGCTGACACGCCCCTAAATGCATGCTTGGTCTCTCGGCAGAGCCCTGCAGCTGTCAAGAATGCCAGAGCCTGAGGCATGCTTTGCCCGCAGTCAAAGATGCTGACATCATAAATAGGGAACCAAAACTTTTTCTTTTTTTCGCAACAGCTTGGTGCTTAGAACCTCTTGGATCTCTGTTTAAGACGTTTCTTCTACTTTTGTACAAGTTTAGCACAGCCAGTGTAAACTGTGCCTGAAAAAATTGAGTGAAACTCGTGGTCGTTCCTCTCCACGGAAATCTTTAGTAAAAGGCGAAAGACTTATTCGATCTGAAGAGAAACCAGAGTATAAAGTCCATCCATCTGACAGCAGGCAAGGTGCGGAACCTGCCTTTTACACGTATGGTGAGCAACCCTACATTAAGCTGTAACTTGGAGAATCTGCCATAAATATTAATGACCCCACTAAATATGTAAAAAAAGACAAAATATCTGGTGTTTTTTTAAGCTTGTATCATATTAACAGCAAAGGGAAGAGGAGCACAGCTGCTTGCAGTGCAACATGGGTATTCAAATGAGGCATGCCCACTGCTGACACGCCCCTAAATGCATGCTTGGTCTCTCTGCAGAGCCCTGCAGCTGTCAAGAATGCCAGAGCCTGAGGCATGCTTTGCCCGCAGTCAAAGATGCTGACATCATAAATAGGGAACCAAAGCTTTCTTTTTTTCGCAACAGCTTGGTGCTTAGAACCTCTTGGATCTCTGTTTAAGACGTTTCTTCTACTTTTGTACAAGTTTAGCACAGCCAGTGTAAACTGGGCCTGAAAAAATTGAGTGAAACTCATGGTCGTTCCTCTCCACAGAAATCTTTAGTAAAAGGCGAAAGATTTATTCAATCTACGAGAAACCAGAGTATAAAGTCCATCCATCTGACAGCAGGCAAGGTGCGGAACCTGCCTTTTACACGTATGGTGAGCAACCCTACATTAAACTGTAACTTGGAGAATCTGCCATAAATATTCATGACCCCACTAAATATGTAAAAAAAGACAAAATATCTGGTGTGTTTTTTAAGCTTGTATCATATTAACAGCAAAGGGAAGAGGAGCACAGCTGCTTGCAGTGCAACATGGGTATTCAAATGAGGCATGCCCACTGCTGACACACCCCTAAATGCATGCTTGGTCTCTCGGCAGAGCCCTGCAGCTGTCAAGAATGCCAGAGCCTGAGGCATGCTTTGCCCGCAGTCAAAGATGCTGACATCATAAATAGGGAACCAAAACTTTTTCTTTTTTTCGCAACAGCTTGGTGCTTAGAACCTCTTGGATCTCTGTTTAAGAAGTTTCTTCTACTTTTGTACAAGTTTAGCACAGCCAGTGTAAACTGGGCCTGAAAAAATTGAGTGAAACTCATGGTCGTTCCTCTCCACGGAAATCTTTAGTAAAAGGCGAAAGATTTATTCGATCTGAAGAGAAACCAGAGTATAAAATCCATCCATCTGACAGCAGGCAAGGTGTGGAACCTGCCTTTCACACGTATGGTGAGCAACCCTACATTAAGCTTTAACTTGGAGAATCTGCCATAAATATTAATGACCCCACTAAATATGTAAAAAAAGAAAAAAATATATATATATTTTTTTTTAGCTTGTATCATGTTAACAGCAAAGGGAAGAGGAGCACAGCTGCTTGCAGTGCAACATGGGTATTCAAATGAGGCATGCCCACTGCTGACACGCCCCTAAATGCATGCTTGGTCTCTCGGCAGAGCCCTGCAGCTGTCAAGAATGCCAGAGCCTGAGGCATGCTTTGCCCGCAGTCAAAGATGCTGACATCATAAATAGGGAGCCAAAACTTTTTCTTTTTTTCGCAACAGCTTGGTGCTTAGAACCTCTTGGATCTCTGTTTAAGAAGTTTCTTCTACTTTTGTACAAGTTTAGCACAGCCAGTGTAAACTGGGCCTGAAAAAACTGAGTGAAACTCATGGTCGTTCCTCTCCACGGAAATCTTTAGTAAAAGGCGAAAGATTTATTCGATCTGAAGAGAAACCAGAGTATAAAATCCATCCATCTGACAGCAGGCAAGGTGCGGAACCTGCCTTTTACACGTATGGTGAGCAACCCTACATTAAGCTGTAACTTGGAGAATCTGCCATAAATATTAATGACCCCACTAAATATGTAAAAAAAGAAAAAATATCTGTTTTTTTTTTTTAAGCTTGTATCATATTAACAGCAAAGGGAAGAGGAGCACAGCTGCTTGCAGTGCAACATGGGTATTCAAATGAGGCATGCCCACTGCTGACACGCCCCTAAATGCATGCTTGGTCTCTCGGCAGAGCCCTGCAGCTGCCAAGAATGCCAGAGCCTGAGGCATGCTTTGCCCGCAGTCAAAGATGCTGACATCATAAATAGGGAACCAAAACTTTTTCTTTTTTTCGCAACAGCTTGGTGCTTAGAACCTCTTGGATCTCTGTTTAAGACGTTTCTTC
This sequence comes from Pelobates fuscus, assembly GCF_036172605.1. NCBI lineage: Eukaryota > Metazoa > Chordata > Amphibia > Anura > Pelobatidae > Pelobates > Pelobates fuscus. Next base: position 15,195,794 of record NC_086323.1, on the reverse strand, counting down.
TACTTTTGTACAAGTTTAGCACAGCCAGTGTAAACTGGGCCTGAAAAAAATTGAGTGAAACTCGTGGTCGTTCCTCTCCACGGAAATCTTTAGTAAAAGGCGAAAGATTTATTCGATCTGAAGAGAAACCAGAGTATAAATTCCATCCATCTGACAGCAGGCAAGGTGTGGAACCTGCCTTTCACACGTATGGTGAGCAACCCTACATTAAGCTTTAACTTGGAGAATCTGCCATAAATATTAATGACCCCACTAAATATGTAAAAAAAGAAAAAATATCTGTTTTTTTTTTTAAGCTTGTATCATATTAACAGCAAAGGGAAGAGGAGCACAGCTGCTTGCAGTGCAACATGGGTATTCAAATGAGGCATGCCCACTGCGGACACGCCCCTAAATGCATGCTTGGTCTCTCGGCAGAGCCCTGCAGCTGTCAAGAATGCCAGAGCCTGAGGCATGCTTTGCCCGCAGTCAAAGATGCTGACATCATAAATAGGGAGCCAAAACTTTTTCTTTTTTTCGCAACAGCTTGGTGCTTAGAACCTCTTGGATCTCTGTTTAAGAAGTTTCTTCTACTTTTGTACAAGTTTAGCACAGCCAGTGTAAACTGGGCCTGAAAAAATTGAGTGAAACTCATGGTCGTTCCTCTCCACGGAAATCTTTAGTAAAAGGCGAAAGATTTATTCGATCTGAAGAGAAACCAGAGTATAAAGTCCATCCATCTGACAGCAGGCAAGGTGCGGAACCTGCCTTTTACATGTATGGTGAGCAACCCTACATTAAACTGTAACTTGGAGAATCTGCCATAAATATTAATGACCCCACTAAATATGTAAAAAAAGAAAAAATCTCTGTTTTTTTTTAAGCTTGTATCATATTAACAGCAAAGGGAAGAGGAGCACAGCTGCTTGCAGTGCAACATGGGTATTCAAATGAGGCATGCCCACTGCTGACACGCCCCTAAATGCATGCTTGGTCTCTCGGCAGAGCCCTGCAGCTGTCAAGAATGCCAGAGCCTGAGGCATGCTTTGCCCGCAGTCAAAGATGCTGACATCATAAATAGGGATCCAAAACTTTTTCTTTTTTTCGCAACAGCTTGGTGCTTAGAACCTCTTGGATCTCTGTTTAAGAAGTTTCTTCTACTTTTGTACAAGTTTAGCACAGCCAGTGTAAACTGGGCCTGAAAAAATTGATTGAAACTCGTGGTCGTTCCTCTCCACGGAAATCTTTAGTAAAAGGCGAAAGATTTATTCGATCTGAAGAGAAACCAGAGTATAAAGTCCATCCATCTGACAGCAGGCAAGGTGCGGAACCTGCCTTTTACACGTATGGTGAGCAACCCTACATTAAGCTGTAACTTGGAGAATCTGCCATAAATATTAACGACCCCACTAAATATGTAAAAAAAGACAAAATATCTGGTGTTTTTTTAAGCTTGTATCATATTAACAGCAAAGGGAAGAGGAGCACAGCTGCTTGCAGTGCAACATGGGTATTCAAATGAGGCATGCCCACTGCTGACACGCCCCTAAATGCATGCTTGGTCTCTCGGCAGAGCCCTGCAGCTGTCAAGAATGCCAGAGCCTGAGGCATGCTTTGCCCGCAGTCAAAGATGCTGACATCATAAATAGGGATCCAAAACCTTTTCTTTTTTTCGCAACAGCTTGGTGTTTAGAACCTCTTGGATCTCTGTTTAAGAAGTTTCTTCTACTTTTGTACAAGTTTAGCACAGCCAGTGTAAACTGGGCCTGAAAAAATTGAGTGAAACTCGTGGTCGTTCCTCTCCACGGAAATCTTTAGTAAAAGGCGAAAGATTTATTCGATCTGAAGAGAAACCATTGTATAAATTCCATCCATCTGACAGCAGGCAAGGTGTGGAACCTGCCTTTCACACGTATGGTGAGCAACCCTACATTAAGCTTTAACTTGGAGAATCTGCCATAAATATTAATGACCCCACTAAATATGTAAAAAAAGAAAAAAATATCATTTTTTTTTTTTTTATAGCTTGTATCATGTTAACAGCAAAGGGAAGAGGAGCACAGCTGCTTGCAGTGCAACATGGGTATTCAAATGAGGCATGCCCACTGCTGACACGCCCCTAAATGCATGCTTGGTCTCTCGGCAGAGCCCTGCAGCTGTCAAGAATGCCAGAGCCTGAGGCATGCTTTGCCCGCAGTCAAAGATGCTGACATCATAAATAGGGAGCCAAAACTTTTTCTTTTTTTCGCAACAGCTTGGTGCTTAGAACCTCTTGGATCTCTGTTTAAGAAGTTTCTTCTACTTTTGTACATGTTTAGCACAGCCAGTGTAAACTGGGCCAGAAAAAAATTGAGTGAAACTCATGGTCATTCCTCTCCACGGAAATCTTTAGTAAAAGGCGAAAGATTTATTCGATCTGAAGATAAACCAGAGTATAAAATCCATCCATCTGACAGCAGGCAAGGTGCGGAACCTGCCTTTTACACGTATGGTGAGCAACCCTACATTAAGCTGTAACTTGGAGAATCTGCCATAAATATTAATGACCCCACTAAATATGTAAAAAAAGAAAAAATATCTGTTTTTTTTTTTAAGCTTGTATCATATTAACAGCAAAGGGAAGAGGAGCACAGCTGCTTGCAGTGCAACATGGGTATTCAAATGAGGCATGCCCACTGCTGACACGCCCCTAAATGCATGCTTGGTCTCTCGGCAGAGCCCTGCAGCTGTCAAGAATGCCAGAGCCTGAGGCATGCTTTGCCCGCAGTCAAAGATGCTGACATCATAAATAGGGAACCAAAACTTTTTCTTTTTTTCGCAACAGCTTGGTGCTTAGAACCTCTTGGATCTCTGTTTAAGAAGTTTCTTCTACTTTTGTACAAGTTTAGCACAGCCAGTGTAAACTGGGCCTGAAAAAATTGAGTGAAACTCGTGTTCGTTCCTCTCCACGGAAATCTTTAGTAAAAGGCGAAAGATTTATTCGATCTGAAGAGAAACCAGAGTATAAAGTCCATCCATCTGACAGCAGGCAAGGTGTGGAACCTGCCTTTCACACGTATGGTGAGCAACCCTACATTAAGCTTTAACTTGGAGAATCTGCCATAAATATTAATGACCCCACTAAATATGTAAAAAAAGAAAAAAATATCTTTTTTTTTTTTTAGCTTGTATCATGTTAACAGCAAAGGGAAGAGGAGCACAGCTGCTTGCAGTGCAACATGGGTATTCAAATGAGGCATGCCCACTGCTGACACGCCCCTAAATGCATGCTTGGTCTCTCGGCAGAGCCCCGCAGCTGTCAAGAATGCCAGAGCCTGAGGCATGCTTTGCCCGCAGTCAAAGATGCTGACATCATAAATAGGGAACCAAAACTTTTTCTTTTTTTCGCAACAGCTTGGTGCTTAGAACCTCTTGGATCTCTGTTTAAGACGTTTCTTCTACTTTTGTACAAGTTTAGCACAGCCAGTGTAAACTGGGCCTGAAAAAATTGAGTGAAACTCGTGGTCGTTCCTCTCCACGGAAATCTTTAGTAAAAGGCGAAAGATTTATTCGATCTGAAGAGAAACCAGAGTATAAAATCCATCCATCTGACAGCAGGCAAGGTGCGGAACCTGCCTTTTACACGTATGGTGAGCAACCCTACATTAAGCTGTAACTTGGAGAATCTGCCATAAATATTAATGACCCCACTAAATATGTAAAAAAAGAAAAAATCTCTGTTTTTTTTTAAGCTTGTATCATATTAACAGCAAAGGGAAGAGGAGCACAGCTGCTTGCAGTGCAACATGGGTATTCAAATGAGGCATGCCCACTGCTGACACGCCCCTAAATGCATGCTTGGTCTCTCGGCAGAGCCCTGCAGCTGTCAAGAATGCCAGAGCCTGAGGCATGCTTTGCCCGCAGTCAAAGATGCTGACATCATAAATAGGGATCCAAAACTTTTTCTTTTTTTCGCAACAGCTTGGTGCTTAGAACCTCTTGGATCTCTGTTTAAGAAGTTTCTTCTAATTTTGTACAAGTTTAGCACAGCCAGTGTAAACTGGGCCTGAAAAAATTGATTGAAACTCGTGGTCGTTCCTCTCCACGGAAATCTTTAGTAAAAGGCGAAAGATTTATTCGATCTGAAGAGAAACCAGAGTATAAAGTCCATCCATCTGACAGCAGGCAAGGTGCGGAACCTGCCTTTTACACGTATGGTGAGCAACCCTACATTAAGCTGTAACTTGGAGAATCTGCCATAAATATTAACGACCCCACTAAATATGTAAAAAAAGACAAAATATCTGGTGTTTTTTTAAGCTTGTATCATATTAACAGCAAAGGGAAGAGGAGCACAGCTGCTTGCAGTGCAACATGGGTATTCAAATGAGGCATGCCCACTGCTGACACGCCCCTAAATGCATGCTTGGTCTCTCGGCAGAGCCCTGCAGCTGTCAAGAATGCCAGAGCCTGAGGCATGCTTTGCCCGCAGTCAAAGATGCTGACATCATAAATAGGGATCCAAAACTTTTTCTTTTTTTCGAAACAGCTTGGTGTTTAGAACCTCTTGGATCTCTGTTTAAGAAGTTTCTTCTACTTTTGTACAAGTTTAGCACAGCCAGTGTAAACTGGGCCTGAAAAAATTGAGTGAAACTCATGGTCGTTCCTCTCCACGGAAATCTTTAGTAAAAGGCAAAAGATTTTTTCGATCTGAAGAGAAACCAGAGTATAAAATCCATCCATCTGACAGCAGGCAAGGTGCGGAACCTGCCTTTTACACGTATGGTGAGCAACCCTACATTAAGCTGTAACTTGGAGAATCTGCCATAAATATTAATGACCCCACTAAATATGTAAAAAAAGAAAAAATATCTGGGTTTTTTTTTAAGCTTGTATCATATTAACAGCAAAGGGAAGAGGAGCACAGCTGCTTGCAGTGCAACATGGGTATTCAAATGAGGCATGCCCACTGCTGACACGCCCCTAAATGCATGCTTGGTCTCTCGGCAGAGCCCTGCAGCTGTCAAGAATGCCAGAGCCTGAGGCATGCTTTGCCCGTAGTCAAAGATGCTGACATCATAAATAGGGATCCAAAACTTTTTCTTTTTTTCGCAACAGCTTGGTGCTTAGAACCTCTTGGATCTCTGTTTAAGAAGTTTCTTCTACTTTTGTACAAGTTTAGCACAGCCAGTGTAAACTGGGCCTGAAAAAATTGAGTGAAACACATGGTTGTTCCTCTCCACGGAAATCTTTAGTAAAAGGCGAAAGATTTATTCGATCTGAAGAGAAACCAGAGTATAAAATCCATCCATCTGACAGCAGGCAAGGTGCGGAACCTGCCTTTTACACGTATGGTGAGCAACCCTACATTAAGCTGTAACTTGGAGAATCTGCCATAAATATTAATGACCCCACTAAATATGTAAAAAAAGAAAAAAATATCTGTTTTTTTTTTTTTTTTACGCTTGTATCATATTAACAGCAAAGGGAAGAGGAGCACAGCTGCTTGCAGTGCAACATGGGTATTCAAATGAGGCATGCCCACTGCTGACACACCCCTAAATGCATGCTTGGTCTCTCGGCAGAGCCCTGCAGCTGTCAAGAATGCCAGAGCCTGAGGCATGCTTTGCCCGCAGTCAAAGATGCTGACATCATAAATAGGGAGCCAAAACTTTTTCTTTTTTTCGCAACAGCTTGGTGCTTAGAACCTCTTGGATCTCTGTTTAAGAATTTTCTTCTACTTTTGTACAAGTTTAGCACAGCCAGTGTAAACTGGGCCTGAAAAAATTGAGTGAAACTCATGGTCGTTCCTCTCCACGGAAATCTTTAGTAAAAGGCGAAAGATTTAGTCGATCTGAAGAGAAACCAGAGTATAAAATCCATCCATCTGACAGCAGGCAAGGTGCGGAACCTGCCTTTTACACGTATGGTGAGCAACCCTACATTAAGCTGTAACTTGGAGAATCTGCCATAAATATTAATGACCCCACTAAATATGTAAAAAAAGAAAAAATATCTGTTTTTTTTTAAGCTTGTATCATATTAACAGCAAAGGGAAGAGGAGCACAGCTGCTTGCAGTGCAACATGGGTATTCAAATGAGGCATGCCCACTGCTGACACGCCCGTAAATGCATGCTTGGTCTCTCGGCAGAGCCCTGCAGCTGTCAAGAATGCCAGAGCCTGAGGCATGCTTTGCCCGCAGTCAAAGATGCTGACATCATAAATAGGGAACCAAAACTTTTTCTTTTTTTCGCAACAGCTTGGTGCTTAGAACCTCTTGGATCTCTGTTTAAGAATTTTCTTCTACTTTTGTACAAGTTTAGCACAGCCAGTGTAAACTGGGCCTGAAAAAATTGAGTGGAACTCGTGTTCGTTCCTCTCCACGGAAATCTTTAGTAAAAGGCGAAAGATTTATTCGATCTGAAGAGAAACCAGAGTATAAAGTCCATCCATCTGACAGCAGGCAAGGTGCGGAACCTGCCTTTTACACGTATGGTGAGCAACCCTACATTAAACTGTAACTTGGAGAATCTGCCATAAATATTAATGACCCCACTAAATATGTAAAAAAAGACAAAATATCTGGTGTTTTTTTACGCTTGTATCATATTAACAGCAAAGGGAAGAGGAGCACAGCTGCTTGCAGTGCAACATGGGTATTCAAATGAGGCATGCCCACTGCTGACACGCCCCTAAATGCATGCTTGGTCTCTCGGCAGAGCCCCGCAGCTGTCAAGAATGCCAGAGCCTGAGGCATGCTTTGCCCGCAGTCAAAGATGCTGACATCATAAATAGGGAACCAAAACTTTTTCTTTTTTTCGCAACAGCTTGGTGCTTAGAACCTCTTGGATCTCTGTTTAAGACGTTTCTTCTACTTTTGTACAAGTTTAGCACAGCCAGTGTAAACTGGGCCTGAAAAAATTGAGTGAAACGCATGGTTGTTCCTCTCCACGGAAATCTTTAGTAAAAGGCGAAAGATTTATTCGATCTGAAGAGAAACCAGAGTATAAAATCCATCCATCTGACAGCAGGCAAGGTGCGGAACCTGCCTTTTACACGTATGGTGAGCAACCCTACATTAAGCTTTAACTTGGAGAATCTGCCATAAATATTAATGACCCCACTAAATATGTAAAAAAAGAAAAAATATCTGTTTTTTTTTTAAGCTTGTATCATATTAACAGCAAAGGGAAGAGGAGCACAGCTGCTTGCAGTGCAACATGGGTATTCAAATGAGGCATGCCCACTGCTGACACGCCCCTAAATGCATGCTTGGTCTCTCGGCAGAGCCCTGCAGCTGTCAAGAATGCCAGAGCCTGAGGCATGCTTTGCCCGCAGTCAAAGATGCTGACATCATAAATAGGGAACCAAAACTTTTTCTTTTTTTCGCAACAGCTTGGTGCTTAGAACCTCTTGGATCTCTGTTTAAGAAGTTTCTTCTACTTTTGTACAAGTTTAGCACAGCCAGTGTAAACTGGGCCTGAAAAAATTGAGTGAAACTCGTGTTCGTTCCTCTCCACGGAAATCTTTAGTAAAAGGCGAAAGATTTATTCGATCTGAAGAGAAACCAGAATATAAAGTCCATCCATCTGACAGCAGGCAAGGTGTGGAACCTGCCTTTCACACGTATGGTGAGCAACCCTACATTAAGCTTTAACTTGGAGAATCTGCCATAAATATTAATGACCCCACTAAATATGTAAAAAAAGAAAAAAATATCTTTTTTTTTTTTTTTTTTAGCTTGTATCATGTTAACAGCAAAGGGAAGAGGAGCACAGCTGCTTGCAGTGCAACATGGGTATTCAAATGAGGCATGCCCACTGCTGA
>NC_086323.1:15180508-15183008 GCF_036172605.1 Pelobates fuscus | reverse complement strand
TGTTTTTTTTTAAGCTTGTATCATATTAACAGCAAAGGGAAGAGGAGCACATCTGCTTGCAGTGCAACATGGGTATTCAAATGAGGCATGCCCACTGCTGACACGCCCCTAAATGCATGCTTGGTCTCTCGGCAGAGCCCTGCAGCTGTCAAGAATGCCAGAGCCTGAGGCATGCTTTACCCGCAGTCAAAGATGCTGACATCATAAATAGGGATCCAAAACTTTTTCTTTTTTTCGCAACAGCTTGCTGCTTAGAACCTCTTGGATCTCTGTTTAAGAAGTTTCTTCTACTTTTGTACAAGTTTAGCACAGCCAGTGTAAACTGGGCCTGAAAAAATTGAGTGAAACTCGTGGTCGTTCCTCTCCACGGAAATCTTTAGTAAAAGGCGAAAGATTTATTCGATCTGAAGAGAAACCAGAGTATAAAGTCCATCCATCTGACAGCAGGCAAGGTGCGGAACCTGCCTTTTACACGTATGGTGAGCAACCCTACATTAAGCTTTAACTTGGAGAATCTGCCATAAATATTAATGACCCCACTAAATATGTAAAAAAAGACAAAATATCTGGTGTTTTTTTACGCTTGTATCATATTAACAGCAAAGGGAAGAGGAGCACAGCTGCTTGCAGTGCAACATGGGTATTCAAATGAGGCATGCCCACTGCTGACACACCCCTAAATGCATGCTTGGTCTCTCGGCAAAGCCCTGCAGCTGTCAAGAATGCCAGAGCCTGAGGCATGCTTTGCCCGCAGTCAAAGATGCTGACATCATAAATAGGGAACCAAAACTTTTTCTTTTTTTCGCAACAGCTTGGTGCTTAGAACCTCTTGGATCTCTGTTTAAGAAGTTTCTTCTACTTTTGTACAAGTTTAGCACAGCCAGTGTAAACTGGGCCTGAAAAAGTTGAGTGAAACTCGTGTTCGTTCCTCTCCACGGAAATCTTTAGTAAAAGGCAAAAGATTTATTCAATCTGAAGAGAAACCAGAGTATAAAGTCCATCCATCTGACAGCAGGCAAGGTGCGGAACCTGCCTTTTACACGTATGGTGAGCAACCCTACATTAAACTGTAACTTGGAGAATCTGCCATAAATATTAATGACCCCACTAAATATGTAAAAAAAGACAAAATATCTGGTGTTTTTTTACGCTTGTATCATATTAACAGCAAAGGGAAGAGGAGCACAGCTGCTTGCAGTGCAACATGGGTATTCAAATGAGGCATGCCCACTGCTGACACGCCCCTAAATGCATGCTTGGTCTCTCGGCAGAGCCCTGCAGCTGTCAAGAATGCCAGAGCCTGAGGCATGCTTTGCCCGCAGTCAAAGATGTTGGCATCATAAATAGGGATCCAAAACTTTTTCTTTTTTTCGCAACAGCTTGGTGCTTAGAACCTCTTGGATCTCTGTTTAAGAAGTTTCTTCTACTTTTGTACAAGTTTAGCACAGCCAGTGTAAACTGGGCCTGAAAAAATTGAGTGAAACTCGTGTTCGTTCCTCTCCACGGAAATCTTTAGTAAAAGGCGAAAGATTTATTCGATCTGAAGAGAAACCAGATTATAAAGTCCATCCATCTGACAGCAGGCAAGGTGTGGAACCTGCCTTTCACACGTATGGTGAGCAACCCTACATTAAGCTTTAACATGGAGAATCTGCCATAAATATTAATGACCCCACTAAATATGTAAAAAAAGAAAAAAATATCTTTTTTTTTTTTTTTAGCTTGTATCATGTTAACAGCAAAGGGAAGAGGAGCACAGCTGCTTGCAGTGCAACATGGGTATTCAAATGAGGCATGCCCACTGCTGACACGCCCCTAAATGCATGCTTGGTCTCTCGGCAGAGCCCCGCAGCTGTCAAGAATGCCAGAGCCTGAGGCATGCTTTGCCCGCAGTCAAAGATGCTGACATCATAAATAGGGAACCAAAACTTTTTCTTTTTTTCGCAACAGCTTGGTGCTTAGAACCTCTTGGATCTCTGTTTAAGACGTTTCTTCTACTTTTGAACAAGTTTAGCACAGCCAGTATAAACTGGGCCTGAAAAAATTGAGTGAAACTCGTGGTCGTTCCTCTCCACGGAAATCTTTATTAAAAGGCGAAAGATTTATTCGATCTGAAGAGAAACCAGAGTATAAAATCCATCCATCTGACAGCAGGCAAGGTGCGGAACCTGCCTTTTACACGTATGGTGAGCAACCCTACATTAAGCTGTAACTTGGAGAATCTGCCATAAATATTAATGACCCACTAAATATGTAAAAAAAGAAAAAATCTCTGGGTTTTTTTAAGCTTGTATCATATTAACAGCAAAGGGAAGAGGAGCACAGCTGCTTGCAGTGCAACATGGGTATTCAAATGAGGCATGCCCACTGCTGACACGCCCCTAAATGCATGCTTGGTCTCTCGGCAGAGCCCTGCAGCTGTCAAGAATGCCAGAGCCTGAGGCATGCTTTGCCCGCAGTCAAAGATGCTGACATCATAAATAGGGATCCAAAACTTTTT
>NC_086323.1:15143008-15175508 GCF_036172605.1 Pelobates fuscus | reverse complement strand
TCTCTCGGCAAAGCCCTGCAGCTGTCAAGAATGCCAGAGCCTGAGGCATGCTTTGCCCGCAGTCAAAGATGCTGACATCATAAATAGGGAACCAAAACTTTTTCTTTTTTTCGCAACAGCTTGGTGCTTAGAACCTCTTGGATCTCTGTTTAAGAAGTTTCTTCTACTTTTGTACAAGTTTAGCACAGCCAGTGTAAACTGGGCCTGAAAAAGTTGAGTGAAACTCGTGTTCGTTCCTCTCCACGGAAATCTTTAGTAAAAGGCAAAAGATTTATTCAATCTGAAGAGAAACCAGAGTATAAAGTCCATCCATCTGACAGCAGGCAAGGTGCGGAACCTGCCTTTTACACGTATGGTGAGCAACCCTACATTAAACTGTAACTTGGAGAATCTGCCATAAATATTAATGACCCCACTAAATATGTAAAAAAAGACAAAATATCTGGTGTTTTTTTACGCTTGTATCATATTAACAGCAAAGGGAAGAGGAGCACAGCTGCTTGCAGTGCAACATGGGTATTCAAATGAGGCATGCCCACTGCTGACACGCCCCTAAATGCATGCTTGGTCTCTCGGCAGAGCCCTGCAGCTGTCAAGAATGCCAGAGCCTGAGGCATGCTTTGCCCGCAGTCAAAGATGTTGGCATCATAAATAGGGATCCAAAACTTTTTCTTTTTTTCGCAACAGCTTGGTGCTTAGAACCTCTTGGATCTCTGTTTAAGAAGTTTCTTCTACTTTTGTACAAGTTTAGCACAGCCAGTGTAAACTGGGCCTGAAAAAATTGAGTGAAACTCGTGTTCGTTCCTCTCCACGGAAATCTTTAGTAAAAGGCGAAAGATTTATTCGATCTGAAGAGAAACCAGATTATAAAGTCCATCCATCTGACAGCAGGCAAGGTGTGGAACCTGCCTTTCACACGTATGGTGAGCAACCCTACATTAAGCTTTAACATGGAGAATCTGCCATAAATATTAATGACCCCACTAAATATGTAAAAAAAGAAAAAAATATCTTTTTTTTTTTTTTTAGCTTGTATCATGTTAACAGCAAAGGGAAGAGGAGCACAGCTGCTTGCAGTGCAACATGGGTATTCAAATGAGGCATGCCCACTGCTGACACGCCCCTAAATGCATGCTTGGTCTCTCGGCAGAGCCCCGCAGCTGTCAAGAATGCCAGAGCCTGAGGCATGCTTTGCCCGCAGTCAAAGATGCTGACATCATAAATAGGGAACCAAAACTTTTTCTTTTTTTCGCAACAGCTTGGTGCTTAGAACCTCTTGGATCTCTGTTTAAGACGTTTCTTCTACTTTTGTACAAGTTTAGCACAGCCAGTGTAAACTCGTGGTCGTTCCTCTCCACGGAAATCTTTAGTAAAAGGCGAAATATTTATTCAATCTGAAGAGAAACCAGAGTATAAAATCCATCCATCTGACAGCAGGCAAGGTGCGGAACCTGCCTTTTACACGTATGGTGAGCAACCCTACATTAAGCTGTAACTTGGAGAATCTGCCAAAAATATTAATGTCCCACTAAATATGTAAAAAAAGAAAAAAATCTCTGTTTTTTTTTTAAGCTTGTATCATATTAACAGCAAAGGGAAGAGGAGCACAGCTGCTTGCAGTGCAACATGGGTATTCAAATGAGGCATGCCCACTGCTGACACGCCCCTAAATGCATGCTTGGTCTCTCGGCAGAGCCCTGCAGCTGTCAAGAATGCCAGAGCCTGAGGCATGCTTTGCCCGCAGTCAAAGATGCTGACATCATAAATAGGGAGCCAAAACTTTTTCTTTTTTTCGCAACAGCTTGGTGCTTAGAACCTCTTGGATCTCTGTTTAAGAAGTTTCTTCTACTTTTGTACAAGTTTAGCACAGCCAGTGTAAACTGGGCCTGAAAAAATTGAGTGAAACGCATGGTTGTTCCTCTCCACGGAAATCTTTAGTAAAAGGCGAAAGATTTATTCGATCTGAAGAGAAACCAGAGTATAAAATCCATCCATCTGACAGCAGGCAAGGTGCGGAACCTGCCTTTTACACGTATGGTGAGCAACCCTACATTAAGCTGTAACTTGGAGAATCTGCCATAAATATTAATGACCCCACTAAATATGTAAAAAAAGAAAAAATCTCTGTTTTTTTTAAGCTTGTATCATATTAACAGCAAAGGGAAGAGGAGCACATCTGCTTGCAGTGCAACATGGGTATTCAAATGAGGCATGCCCACTGCTGACACGCCCCTAAATGCATGCTTGGTCTCTCGGCAGAGCCCTGCAGCTGTCAAGAATGCCAGAGCCTGAGGCATGCTTTGCCCGCAGTCAAAGATGCTGACATCATAAATAGGGATCCAAAACTTTTTCTTTTTTTCGCAACAGCTTGCTGCTTAGAACCTCTTGGATCTCTGTTTAAGAAGTTTCTTCTACTTTTGTACAAGTTTAGCACAGCCAGTGTAAACTGGGCCTGAAAAAATTGAGTGAAACTCGTGGTCGTTCCTCTCCACGGAAATCTTTAGTAAAAGGCGAAAGATTTATTCGATCTGAAGAGAAACCAGAGTATAAAGTCCATCCATCTGACAGCAGGCAAGGTGCGGAACCTGCCTTTTACACGTATGGTGAGCAACCCTACATTAAGCTTTAACTTGGAGAATCTGCCATAAATATTAATGACCCCACTAAATATGTAAAAAAAGACAAAATATCTGGTGTTTTTTTACGCTTGTATCATATTAACAGCAAAGGGAAGAGGAGCACAGCTGCTTGCAGTGCAACATGGGTATTCAAATGAGGCATGCCCACTGCTGACACACCCCTAAATGCATGCTTGGTCTCTCGGCAAAGCCCTGCAGCTGTCAAGAATGCCAGAGCCTGAGGCATGCTTTGCCCGCAGTCAAAGATGCTGACATCATAAATAGGGAACCAAAACTTTTTCTTTTTTTCGCAACAGCTTGGTGCTTAGAACCTCTTGGATCTCTGTTTAAGAAGTTTCTTCTACTTTTGTACAAGTTTAGCACAGCCAGTGTAAACTGGGCCTGAAAAAGTTGAGTGAAACTCGTGTTCGTTCCTCTCCACGGAAATCTTTAGTAAAAGGCAAAAGATTTATTCAATCTGAAGAGAAACCAGAATATAAAGTCCATCCATCTGACAGCAGGCAAGGTGCGGAACCTGCCTTTTACACGTATGGTGAGCAACCCTACATTAAACTGTAACTTGGAGAATCTGCCATAAATATTAATGACCCCACTAAATATGTAAAAAAAGACAAAATATCTGGTGTTTTTTTACGCTTGTATCATATTAACAGCAAAGGGAAGAGGAGCACAGCTGCTTGCAGTGCAACATGGGTATTCAAATGAGGCATGCCCACTGCTGACACGCCCCTAAATGCATGCTTGGTCTCTCGGCAGAGCCCTGCAGCTGTCAAGAATGCCAGAGCCTGAGGCATGCTTTGCCCGCAGTCAAAGATGTTGGCATCATAAATAGGGATCCAAAACTTTTTCTTTTTTTCGCAACAGCTTGGTGCTTAGAACCTCTTGGATCTCTGTTTAAGAAGTTTCTTCTACTTTTGTACAAGTTTAGCACAGCCAGTGTAAACTGGGCCTGAAAAAATTGAGTGAAACTCGTGTTCGTTCCTCTCCACGGAAATCTTTAGTAAAAGGCGAAAGATTTATTCGATCTGAAGAGAAACCAGATTATAAAGTCCATCCATCTGACAGCAGGCAAGGTGTGGAACCTGCCTTTCACACGTATGGTGAGCAACCCTACATTAAGCTTTAACATGGAGAATCTGCCATAAATATTAATGACCCCACTAAATATGTAAAAAAAGAAAAAAATATCTTTTTTTTTTTTTTTAGCTTGTATCATGTTAACAGCAAAGGGAAGAGGAGCACAGCTGCTTGCAGTGCAACATGGGTATTCAAATGAGGCATGCCCACTGCTGACACGCCCCTAAATGCATGCTTGGTCTCTCGGCAGAGCCCCGCAGCTGTCAAGAATGCCAGAGCCTGAGGCATGCTTTGCCCGCAGTCAAAGATGCTGACATCATAAATAGGGAACCAAAACTTTTTCTTTTTTTCGCAACAGCTTGGTGCTTAGAACCTCTTGGATCTCTGTTTAAGACGTTTCTTCTACTTTTGTACAAGTTTAGCACAGCCAGTGTAAACTCGTGGTCGTTCCTCTCCACGGAAATCTTTAGTAAAAGGCGAAATATTTATTCAATCTGAAGAGAAACCAGAGTATAAAATCCATCCATCTGACAGCAGGCAAGGTGCGGAACCTGCCTTTTACACGTATGGTGAGCAACCCTACATTAAGCTGTAACTTGGAGAATCTGCCATAAATATTAATGACCCCACTAAATATGTAAAAAAAGAAAAAATATCTGGGGTTTTTTTTAAGCTTGTATCATATTAACAGCAAAGGGAAGAGGAGCACAGCTGCTTGCAGTGCAACATGGGTATTCAAATGAGGCATGCCCACTGCTGACACGCCCCTAAATGCATGCTTGGTCTCTCGGCAGAGCCCTGCAGCTGTCAAGAATGCCAGAGCCTGAGGCATGCTTTGCCCGCAGTCAAAGATGCTGACATCATAAATAGGGAACCAAAACTTTTTCTTTTTTTCGCAACAGCTTGGTGCTTAGAACCTCTTGGATCTCTGTTTAAGAAGTTTCTTCTACTTTTGTACAAGTTTAGCACAGCCAGTGTAAACTGGGCCTGAAAAAATTGAGTGAAACTCGTGTTCGTTCCTCTCCACGGAAATCATTAGTAAAAGGCGAAAGATTTATTCGATCTGAAGAGAAACCAGAGTATAAAGTCCATCCATCTGACAGCAGGCAAGGTGTGGAACCTGCCTTTCACACGTATGGTGAGCAACCCTACATTAAGCTTTAACTTGGAGAATCTGCCATAAATATTAATGACCCCACTAAATATGTAAAAAAAAGAAAAAAATATCTTTTTTTTTTTTTTTTTTTAGCTTGTATCATGTTAACAGCAAAGGGAAGAGGAGCACAGCTGCTTGCAGTGCAACATGGGTATTCAAATGAGGCATGCCCACTGCTGACACGCCCCTAAATGCATGCTTGGTCTCTCGGCAGAGCCCTGCAGCTGTCAAGAATGCCAGAGCCTGAGGCATGCTTTGCCCGCAGTCAAAGATGCTGACATCATAAATAGGGATCCAAAACTTTTTCTTTTTTTCGCAACAGCTTGGTGCTTAGAACCTCTTGGATCTCTGTTTAAGAAGTTTCTTCTACTTTTGTACAAGTTTAGCACAGCCAGTGTAAACTGGGCCTGAAAAAATTGAGTGAAACTCGTGGTCGTTCCTCTACACGGAAATCTTTAGTAAAAGGCGAAAGATTTATTCGATCTGAAGAGAAACCAGAGTATAAAGTCCATCCATCTGACAGCAGGCAAGGTGCGGAACCTGCCTTTTACATGTATGGTGAGCAACCCTACATTAAACTGTAACTTGGAGAATCTGCCATAAATATTAATGACCCCACTAAATATGTAAAAAAAGACAAAATATCTGGTGTTTTTTTACGCTTGTATCATATTAACAGCAAAGGGAAGAGGAGCACAGCTGCTTGCAGTGCAACATGGGTATTCAAATGAGGCATTCCCACTGCTGACACACCCCTAAATGCATGCTTGGTCTCTCGGCAGAGCCCTGCAGCTGTCAAGAATGCCAGAGCCTGAGGCATGCTTTGCCCGCAGTCAAAGATGCTGACATCATAAATAGGGAACCAAAACTTTTTCTTTTTTTCGCAACAGCTTGGTGCTTAGAACCTCTTGGATCTCTGTTTAAGAAGTTTCTTCTACTTTTGTACAAGTTTAGCACAGCCAGTGTAAACTGGGCCTGAAAAATTGAGTGAAACTCGTGTTTGTTCCTCTCCACGGAAATCTTTAGTAAAAGGCAAAAGATTTATTCAATCTGAAGAGAAACCAGAGTATAAAGCCCATCCATCTGACAGCAGGCAAGGTGCGGAACCTGCCTTTTACACGTATGGTGAGCAACCCTACATTAAGCTGTAACTTGGAGAATCTGCCATAAATATTAATGACCCCACTAAATATGTAAAAAAAGAAAAAATATCTGGGGGTTTTTTTAAGCTTGTATCATATTAACAGCAAACGGAAGAGGAGCACAGCTGCTTGCAGTGCAACATGGGTATTCAAATGAGGCATGCCCACTGCTGACACGCCCCTAAATGCATGCTTGGTCTCTCGGCAGAGCCCTGCAGCTGTCAAGAATGCCAGAGCCTGAGGCATGCTTTGCCCGCAGTCAAAGATGCTGACATCATAAATAGGGAACCAAAACTTTTTCTTTTTTTCGCAACAGCTTGGTGCTTAGAACCTCTTGGATCTCTGTTTAAGAAGTTTCTTCTACTTTTGTACAAGTTTAGCACAGCCAGTGTAAACTGGGCCTGAAAAAATTGAGTGAAACTCGTGTTCGTTCCTCTCCACGGAAATCTTTAGTAAAAGGCGAAAGATTTATTCGATCTGAAGAGAAACCAGAGTATAAAGTCCATCCATCTGACAGCAGGCAAGGTGTGGAACCTGCCTTTCACACGTATGGTGAGCAACCCTACATTAAGCTTTAACTTGGAGAATCTGCCATAAATATTAATGACCCCACTAAATATGTAAAAAAAGAAAAAAATATCTTTTTTTTTTTTTTTTTTTTAGCTTGTATCATGTTAACAGCAAAGGGAAGAGGAGCACAGCTGCTTGCAGTGCAACATGGGTATTCAAATGAGGCATGCCCACTGCTGACACGCCCCTAAATGCATGCTTGGTCTCTCGGCAGAGCCCCGCAGCTGTCAAGAATGCCAGAGCCTGAGGCATGCTTTGCCCGCAGTCAAAGATGCTGACATCATAAATAGGGAACCAAAACTTTTTCTTTTTTTCGCAACAGCTTGGTGCTTAGAACCTCTTGGATCTCTGTTTAAGACGTTTCTTCTACTTTTGTACAAGTTTAGCACAGCCAGTGTAAACTGGGCCTGAAAAAATTGAGTGAAATTCGTGGTCGTTCCTCTCCACGGAAATCTTTAGTAAAAGGCGAAAGATTTATTCGATCTGAAGAGAAACCATAGTATAAAATCCATCCATCTGACAGCAGGCAAGGTGCGGAACCTGCCTTTTACACGTATGGTGAGCAACCCTACATTAAGCTGTAACTTGGAGAATCTGCCATAAATATTAATGACCCCACTAAATATGTAAAAAAAGAAAAAATCTCTGTTTTTTTTTAAGCTTGAATCATATTAACAGCAAAGGGAAGAGGAGCACAGCTGCTTGCAGTGCAACATGGGTATTCAAATGAGGCATGCCCACTGCTGACACGCCCCTAAATGCATGCTTGGTCTCTCGGCAGAGCCCTGCAGCTGTCAAGAATGCCAGAGCCTGAGGCATGCTTTGCCCGCAGTCAAAGATGCTGACATCATAAATAGGGATCCAAAACTTTTTCTTTTTTTCGCAACAGCTTGGTGCTTAGAACCTCTTGGATCTCTGTTTAAGAAGTTTCTTCTACTTTTGTACAAGTTTAGCACAGCCAGTGTAAACTGGGCCTGAAAAAATTGAGTGAAACTCGTGTTCGTTCCTCTCCACGGAAATCTTTAGTAAAAGGCGAAAGATTTATTCGATCTGAAGAGAAACCAGAGTATAAAGTCCATCCATCTGACAGCAGGCAAGGTGCGGAACCTGCCTTTTACATGTATGGTGAGCAACCCTACATTAAACTGTAACTTGGAGAATCTGCCATAAATATTAATGACCCCACTAAATTTGTAAAAAAAGACAAAATATCTGGTGTTTTTTTACGCTTGTATCATATTAACAGCAAAGGGAAGAGGAGCACAGCTGCTTGCAGTGCAACATGGGTATTCAAATGAGGCATGCCCACTGCTGACACGCCCCTAAATGCATGCTTGGTCTCTCGGCAGAGCCCTGCAGCTGTCAAGAATGCCAGAGCCTGAGGCATGCTTTGCCCGCAGTCAAAGATGCTGACATCATAAATAGGGAACCAAAACTTTTTCTTTTTTTCGCAACAGCTTGGTGCTTAGAACCTCTTGGATCTCTGTTTAAGAAGTTTCTTCTACTTTTGTACAAGTTTAGCACAGCCAGTGTAAACTGGGCCTGAAAAAATTGAGTGAAACTCGTGTTCGTTCCTCTCCACGGAAATCTTTAGTAAAAGGCGAAAGATTTATTCGATCTGAAGAGAAACCAGAGTATAAAGTCCATCCATCTGACAGCAGGCAAGGTGTGGAACCTGCCTTTCACACGTATGGTGAGCAACCCTACATTAAGCTGTAACTTGGAGAATCTGCCATAAATATTAATGACCCCACTAAATATGTAAAAAAAGAAAAAATCTCTGTTTTTTTTTAAGCTTGTATCATATTAACAGCAAAGGGAAGAGGAGCACAGCTGCTTGCAGTGCAACATGGGTATTCAAATGAGGCATGCCCACTGCTGACACACCCCTAAATGCATGCTTGGTCTCTCGGCAGAGCCCTGCAGCTGTCAAGAATGCCAGAGCCTGAGGCATGCTTTGCCCGCAGTCAAAGATGCTGACATCATAAATAGGGAACCAAAACTTTTTCTTTTTTTCGCAACAGCTTGGTGCTTAGAACCTCTTGGATCTCTGTTTAAGAAGTTTCTTCTACTTTTGTACAAGTTTAGCACAGCCAGTGTAAACTGGGCCTGAAAAAATTGAGTGAAACTCGTGTTCGTTCCTCTCCACGGAAATCTTTAGTAAAAGGCAAAAGATTTATTCAATCTGAAGAGAAACCAGAGTATAAAGTCCATCCATCTGACAGCAGGCAAGGTGCGGAACCTGCCTTTTACACGTATGGTGAGCAACCCTACATTAAACTGTAACTTGGGGAATCTGCCATAAATATTAATGACCCCACTAAATATGTAAAAAAAGACAAAATATCTGGTGTTTTTTTACGCTTGTATCATATTAACAGCAAAGGGAAGAGGAGCACAGCTGCTTGCAGTGCAACATGGGTATTCAAATGAGGCATGCCCACTGCTGACACGCCCCTAAATGCATGCTTGGTCTCTCGGCAGAGCCCTGCAGCTGTCAAGAATGCCAGAGCCTGAGACATGCTTTGCCCGCAGTCAAAGATGCTGACATCATAAATAGGGATCCAAAACTTTTTCTTTTTTTCGCAACAGCTTGGTGCTTAGAACCTCTTGGATCTCTGTTTAAGAAGTTTCTTCTACTTTTGTACAAGTTTAGCACAGCCAGTGTAAACTGGGCCTGAAAAAATTGAGTGAAACTCATGGTCGTTCCTCTCCACGGAAATCATTAGTAAAAGGCGAAAGATTTATTCGATCTGAAGAGAAACCAGAGTATAAAGTCCATCCATCTGACAGCAGGCAAGGTGTGGAACCTGCCTTTCACACGTATGGTGAGCAACCCTACATTAAGCTGTAACTTGGAGAATCTGCCATAAATATTAATGACCCCACTAAATATGTAAAAAAAAGAAAAAAATATCTTTTTTTTTTTTTTTTTTAGCTTGTATCATGTTAACAGCAAAGGGAAGAGGAGCACAGCTGCTTGCAGTGCAACATGGGTATTCAAATGAGGCATGCCCACTGCTGACACGCCCCTAAATGCATGCTTGGTCTCTCGGCAGAGCCCTGCAGCTGTCAAGAATGCCAGAGCCTGAGGCATGCTTTGCCCGCAGTCAAAGATGCTGACATCATAAATAGGGATCCAAAACTTTTTCTTTTTTTCGCAACAGCTTGGTGCTTAGAACCTCTTGGATCTCTGTTTAAGAAGTTTCTTCTACTTTTGTACAAGTTTAGCACAGCCAGTGTAAACTGGGCCTGAAAAAATTGAGTGAAACTCGTGGTCGTTCCTCTACACGGAAATCTTTAGTAAAAGGCGAAAGATTTATTCGATCTGAAGAGAAACCAGAGTATAAAGTCCATCCATCTGACAGCAGGCAAGGTGCGGAACCTGCCTTTTACATGTATGGTGAGCAACCCTACATTAAACTGTAACTTGGAGAATCTGCCATAAATATTAATGACCCCACTAAATATGTAAAAAAAGACAAAATATCTGGTGTTTTTTTACGCTTGTATCATATTAACAGCAAAGGGAAGAGGAGCACAGCTGCTTGCAGTGCAACATGGGTATTCAAATGAGGCATTCCCACTGCTGACACACCCCTAAATGCATGCTTGGTCTCTCGGCAGAGCCCTGCAGCTGTCAAGAATGCCAGAGCCTGAGGCATGCTTTGCCCGCAGTCAAAGATGCTGACATCATAAATAGGGAACCAAAACTTTTTCTTTTTTTCGCAACAGCTTGGTGCTTAGAACCTCTTGGATCTCTGTTTAAGAAGTTTCTTCTACTTTTGTACAAGTTTAGCACAGCCAGTGTAAACTGGGCCTGAAAAATTGAGTGAAACTCGTGTTTGTTCCTCTCCACGGAAATCTTTAGTAAAAGGCAAAAGATTTATTCAATCTGAAGAGAAACCAGAGTATAAAGCCCATCCATCTGACAGCAGGCAAGGTGCGGAACCTGCCTTTTACACGTATGGTGAGCAACCCTACATTAAGCTGTAACTTGGAGAATCTGCCATAAATATTAATGACCCCACTAAATATGTAAAAAAAGAAAAAATATCTGGGGGTTTTTTTAAGCTTGTATCATATTAACAGCAAACGGAAGAGGAGCACAGCTGCTTGCAGTGCAACATGGGTATTCAAATGAGGCATGCCCACTGCTGACACGCCCCTAAATGCATGCTTGGTCTCTCGGCAGAGCCCTGCAGCTGTCAAGAATGCCAGAGCCTGAGGCATGCTTTGCCCGCAGTCAAAGATGCTGACATCATAAATAGGGAACCAAAACTTTTTCTTTTTTTCGCAACAGCTTGGTGCTTAGAACCTCTTGGATCTCTGTTTAAGAAGTTTCTTCTACTTTTGTACAAGTTTAGCACAGCCAGTGTAAACTGGGCCTGAAAAAATTGAGTGAAACTCATGGTCGTTCCTCTCCACGGAAATCTTTAGTAAAAGGCGAAAGATTTATTCGATCTGAAGAGAAACCAGAGTATAAAGTCCATCCATCTGACAGCAGGCAAGGTGCGGAACCTGCCTTTTACACGTATGGTGAGCAACCCTACATTAAACTGTAACTTGGAGAATCTGCCATAAATATTAATGACCCCACTAAATATGTAAAAAAAAGAAAAAATATCTGGGTTTTTTTTAAGATTGTATCATATTAACAGCAAAGGGAAGAGGAGCACAGCTGCTTGCAGTGCAACATGGGTATTCAAATGAGGCATGCCCACTGCTGACACGCCCCTAGATGCATGCTTGGTCTCTCGGCAGAGCCCTGCAGCTGTCAAGAATGCCAGAGCCTGAGGCATGCTTTGCCCGCAGTCAAAGATGCTGACATCATAAATAGGGAGCCAAAACTTTTTCTTTTTTTTGCAACAACTTGGTGCTTAGATCCTCTTGGATCTCTGTTTAAGAAGTTTCTTCTACTTTTGTACAAGTTTAGCACAGCCAGTGTAAACTGGGCCTGAAAAAATTGAGTGAAACTCATGGTCGTTCCTCTCCACGGAAATCTTTAGTAAAAGGCAAAGATTTATTCAATCTGAAGAGAAACCAGAGTATAAAGACCATCCATCTGACAGCAGGCAAGGTGCGGAACCTGCCTTTTACACGTATGGTGAGCAACCCTACATTAAACTGTAACTTGGAGAATCTGCCATAAATATTAATGACCCCACTAAATATGTAAAAAAAGAAAAAATATCTGGGGGGTTTTTTAAGCTTGTATCATATTAACAGCAAACGGAAGAGGAGCACAGCTGCTTGCAGTGCAACATGGGTATTCAAATGAGGCATGCCCACTGCTGACACGCCCCTAAATGCATGCTTGGTCTCTCGGCAGAGCCCTGCAGCTGTCAAGAATGCCAGAGCCTGAGGCATGCTTTGCCCGCAGTCAAAGATGCTGACATCATAAATAGGGAACCAAAACTTTTTCTTTTTTTCGCAACAGCTTGGTGCTTAGAACCTCTTGGATCTCTGTTTAAGAAGTTTCTTCTACTTTTGTACAAGTTTAGCACAGCCAGTGTAAACTGGGCCTGAAAAAATTGAGTGAAACTCGTGTTCGTTCCTCTCCACGGAAATCTTTAGTAAAAGGCGAAAGATTTATTCGATCTGAAGAGAAACCAGAGTATAAAGTCCATCCATCTGACAGCAGGCAAGGTGTGGAACCTGCCTTTCACACGTATGGTGAGCAACCCTACATTAAGCTTTAACTTGGAGAATCTGCCATAAATATTAATGACCCCACTAAATATGTAAAAAAAGAAAAAAATATCTTTTTTTTTTTTTTTTTTTTAGCTTGTATCATGTTAACAGCAAAGGGAAGAGGAGCACAGCTGCTTGCAGTGCAACATGGGTATTCAAATGAGGCATGCCCACTGCTGACACGCCCCTAAATGCATGCTTGGTCTCTCGGCAGAGCCCCGCAGCTGTCAAGAATGCCAGAGCCTGAGGCATGCTTTGCCCGCAGTCAAAGATGCTGACATCATAAATAGGGAACCAAAACTTTTTCTTTTTTTCGCAACAGCTTGGTGCTTAGAACCTCTTGGATCTCTGTTTAAGACGTTTCTTCTACTTTTGTACAAGTTTAGCACAGCCAGTGTAAACTGGGCCTGAAAAAATTGAGTGAAATTCGTGGTCGTTCCTCTCCACGGAAATCTTTAGTAAAAGGCGAAAGATTTATTCGATCTGAAGAGAAACCATAGTATAAAATCCATCCATCTGACAGCAGGCAAGGTGCGGAACCTGCCTTTTACACGTATGGTGAGCAACCCTACATTAAGCTGTAACTTGGAGAATCTGCCATAAATATTAATGACCCCACTAAATATGTAAAAAAAGAAAAAATCTCTGTTTTTTTTTAAGCTTGTATCATATTAACAGCAAAGGGAAGAGGAGCACAGCTGCTTGCAGTGCAACATGGGTATTCAAATGAGGCATGCCCACTGCTGACACGCCCCTAAATGCATGCTTGGTCTCTCGGCAGAGCCCTGCAGCTGTCAAGAATGCCAGAGCCTGAGGCATGCTTTGCCCGCAGTCAAAGATGCTGACATCATAAATAGGGATCCAAAACTTTTTCTTTTTTTCGCAACAGCTTGGTGCTTAGAACCTCTTGGATCTCTGTTTAAGAAGTTTCTTCTACTTTTGTACAAGTTTAGCACAGCCAGTGTAAACTGGGCCTGAAAAAATTGAGTGAAACTCGTGTTCGTTCCTCTCCACGGAAATCTTTAGTAAAAGGCGAAAGATTTATTCGATCTGAAGAGAAACCAGAGTATAAAGTCCATCCATCTGACAGCAGGCAAGGTGCGGAACCTGCCTTTTACATGTATGGTGAGCAACCCTACATTAAACTGTAACTTGGAGAATCTGCCATAAATATTAATGACCCCACTAAATTTGTAAAAAAAGACAAAATATCTGGTGTTTTTTTACGCTTGTATCATATTAACAGCAAAGGGAAGAGGAGCACAGCTGCTTGCAGTGCAACATGGGTATTCAAATGAGGCATGCCCACTGCTGACACGCCCCTAAATGCATGCTTGGTCTCTCGGCAGAGCCCTGCAGCTGTCAAGAATGCCAGAGCCTGAGGCATGCTTTGCCCGCAGTCAAAGATGCTGACATCATAAATAGGGAACCAAAACTTTTTCTTTTTTTCGCAACAGCTTGGTGCTTAGAACCTCTTGGATCTCTGTTTAAGAAGTTTCTTCTACTTTTGTACAAGTTTAGCACAGCCAGTGTAAACTGGGCCTGAAAAAATTGAGTGAAACTCGTGTTCGTTCCTCTCCACGGAAATCTTTAGTAAAAGGCGAAAGATTTATTCGATCTGAAGAGAAACCAGAGTATAAAGTCCATCCATCTGACAGCAGGCAAGGTGTGGAACCTGCCTTTCACACGTATGGTGAGCAACCCTACATTAAGCTGTAACTTGGAGAATCTGCCATAAATATTAATGACCCCACTAAATATGTAAAAAAAGAAAAAATCTCTGTTTTTTTTTAAGCTTGTATCATATTAACAGCAAAGGGAAGAGGAGCACAGCTGCTTGCAGTGCAACATGGGTATTCAAATGAGGCATGCCCACTGCTGACACACCCCTAAATGCATGCTTGGTCTCTCGGCAGAGCCCTGCAGCTGTCAAGAATGCCAGAGCCTGAGGCATGCTTTGCCCGCAGTCAAAGATGCTGACATCATAAATAGGGAACCAAAACTTTTTCTTTTTTTCGCAACAGCTTGGTGCTTAGAACCTCTTGGATCTCTGTTTAAGAAGTTTCTTCTACTTTTGTACAAGTTTAGCACAGCCAGTGTAAACTGGGCCTGAAAAAATTGAGTGAAACTCGTGTTCGTTCCTCTCCACGGAAATCTTTAGTAAAAGGCAAAAGATTTATTCAATCTGAAGAGAAACCAGAGTATAAAGTCCATCCATCTGACAGCAGGCAAGGTGCGGAACCTGCCTTTTACACGTATGGTGAGCAACCCTACATTAAACTGTAACTTGGAGAATCTGCCATAAATATTAATGACCCCACTAAATATGTAAAAAAAGACAAAATATCTGGTGTTTTTTTACGCTTGTATCATATTAACAGCAAAGGGAAGAGGAGCACAGCTGCTTGCAGTGCAACATGGGTATTCAAATGAGGCATGCCCACTGCTGACACGCCCCTAAATGCATGCTTGGTCTCTCGGCAGAGCCCTGCAGCTGTCAAGAATGCCAGAGCCTGAGACATGCTTTGCCCGCAGTCAAAGATGCTGACATCATAAATAGGGATCCAAAACTTTTTCTTTTTTTCGCAACAGCTTGGTGCTTAGAACCTCTTGGATCTCTGTTTAAGAAGTTTCTTCTACTTTTGTACAAGTTTAGCACAGCCAGTGTAAACTGGGCCTGAAAAAATTGAGTGAAACTCATGGTCGTTCCTCTCCACGGAAATCTTTAGTAAAAGGCGAAAGATTTATTCGATCTGAAGAGAAACCAGAGTATAAAGTCCATCCATCTGACAGCAGGCAAGGTGCGGAACCTGCCTTTTACACGTATGGTGAGCAACCCTACATTAAACTGTAACTTGGAGAATCTGCCATAAATATTAATGACCCCACTAAATATGTAAAAAAAAGAAAAAATATCTGGGTTTTTTTTAAGATTGTATCATATTAACAGCAAAGGGAAGAGGAGCACAGCTGCTTGCAGTGCAACATGGGTATTCAAATGAGGCATGCCCACTGCTGACACGCCCCTAAATGCATGCTTGGTCTCTCGGCAGAGCCCTGCAGCTGTCAAGAATGCCAGAGCCTGAGGCATGCTTTGCCCGCAGTCAAAGATGCTGACATCATAAATAGGGATCCAAAACTTTTTCTTTTTTTCGCAACAGCTTGGTGCTTAGAACCTCTTGGATCTCTGTTTAAGAAGTTTCTTCTACTTTTGTACAAGTTTAGCACAGCCAGTGTAAACTGGGCCTGAAAAAATTGAGTGAAACTCGTGTTCGTTCCTCTCCACGGAAATCTTTAGTAAAAGGCGAAAGATTTATTCGATCTGAAGAGAAACCAGAGTATAAAGTCCATCCATCTGACAGCAGGCAAGGTGCGGAACCTGCCTTTTACATGTATGGTGAGCAACCCTACATTAAACTGTAACTTGGAGAATCTGCCATAAATATTAATGACCCCACTAAATTTGTAAAAAAAGACAAAATATCTGGTGTTTTTTTACGCTTGTATCATATTAACAGCAAAGGGAAGAGGAGCACAGCTGCTTGCAGTGCAACATGGGTATTCAAATGAGGCATGCCCACTGCTGACACGCCCCTAAATGCATGCTTGGTCTCTCGGCAGAGCCCTGCAGCTGTCAAGAATGCCAGAGCCTGAGGCATGCTTTGCCCGCAGTCAAAGATGCTGACATCATAAATAGGGAACCAAAACTTTTTCTTTTTTTCGCAACAGCTTGGTGCTTAGAACCTCTTGGATCTCTGTTTAAGAAGTTTCTTCTACTTTTGTACAAGTTTAGCACAGCCAGTGTAAACTGGGCCTGAAAAAATTGAGTGAAACTCGTGTTCGTTCCTCTCCACGGAAATCTTTAGTAAAAGGCGAAAGATTTATTCGATCTGAAGAGAAACCAGAGTATAAAGTCCATCCATCTGACAGCAGGCAAGGTGTGGAACCTGCCTTTCACACGTATGGTGAGCAACCCTACATTAAGCTGTAACTTGGAGAATCTGCCATAAATATTAATGACCCCACTAAATATGTAAAAAAAGAAAAAATCTCTGTTTTTTTTTAAGCTTGTATCATATTAACAGCAAAGGGAAGAGGAGCACAGCTGCTTGCAGTGCAACATGGGTATTCAAATGAGGCATGCCCACTGCTGACACACCCCTAAATGCATGCTTGGTCTCTCGGCAGAGCCCTGCAGCTGTCAAGAATGCCAGAGCCTGAGGCATGCTTTGCCCGCAGTCAAAGATGCTGACATCATAAATAGGGAACCAAAACTTTTTCTTTTTTTCGCAACAGCTTGGTGCTTAGAACCTCTTGGATCTCTGTTTAAGAAGTTTCTTCTACTTTTGTACAAGTTTAGCACAGCCAGTGTAAACTGGGCCTGAAAAAATTGAGTGAAACTCGTGTTCGTTCCTCTCCACGGAAATCTTTAGTAAAAGGCAAAAGATTTATTCAATCTGAAGAGAAACCAGAGTATAAAGTCCATCCATCTGACAGCAGGCAAGGTGCGGAACCTGCCTTTTACACGTATGGTGAGCAACCCTACATTAAACTGTAACTTGGAGAATCTGCCATAAATATTAATGACCCCACTAAATATGTAAAAAAAGACAAAATATCTGGTGTTTTTTTACGCTTGTATCATATTAACAGCAAAGGGAAGAGGAGCACAGCTGCTTGCAGTGCAACATGGGTATTCAAATGAGGCATGCCCACTGCTGACACGCCCCTAAATGCATGCTTGGTCTCTCGGCAGAGCCCTGCAGCTGTCAAGAATGCCAGAGCCTGAGACATGCTTTGCCCGCAGTCAAAGATGCTGACATCATAAATAGGGATCCAAAACTTTTTCTTTTTTTCGCAACAGCTTGGTGCTTAGAACCTCTTGGATCTCTGTTTAAGAAGTTTCTTCTACTTTTGTACAAGTTTAGCACAGCCAGTGTAAACTGGGCCTGAAAAAATTGAGTGAAACTCATGGTCGTTCCTCTCCACGGAAATCTTTAGTAAAAGGCGAAAGATTTATTCGATCTGAAGAGAAACCAGAGTATAAAGTCCATCCATCTGACAGCAGGCAAGGTGCGGAACCTGCCTTTTACACGTATGGTGAGCAACCCTACATTAAACTGTAACTTGGAGAATCTGCCATAAATATTAATGACCCCACTAAATATGTAAAAAAAAGAAAAAATATCTGGGTTTTTTTTAAGATTGTATCATATTAACAGCAAAGGGAAGAGGAGCACAGCTGCTTGCAGTGCAACATGGGTATTCAAATGAGGCATGCCCACTGCTGACACGCCCCTAGATGCATGCTTGGTCTCTCGGCAGAGCCCTGCAGCTGTCAAGAATGCCAGAGCCTGAGGCATGCTTTGCCCGCAGTCAAAGATGCTGACATCATAAATAGGGAGCCAAAACTTTTTCTTTTTTTTGCAACAACTTGGTGCTTAGATCCTCTTGGATCTCTGTTTAAGAAGTTTCTTCTACTTTTGTACAAGTTTAGCACAGCCAGTGTAAACTGGGCCTGAAAAAATTGAGTGAAACTCATGGTCGTTCCTCTCCACGGAAATCTTTAGTAAAAGGCAAAGATTTATTCAATCTGAAGAGAAACCAGAGTATAAAGACCATCCATCTGACAGCAGGCAAGGTGCGGAACCTGCCTTTTACACGTATGGTGAGCAACCCTACATTAAACTGTAACTTGGAGAATCTGCCATAAATATTAATGACCCCACTAAATATGTAAAAAAAGACAAAATATCTGGTGTTTTTTTAAGCTTGTATCATATTAACAGCAAAGGGAAGAGGAGCACAGCTGCTTGCAGTGCAACATGGGTATTCAAATGAGGCATGCCCACTGCTGACACGCCCCTAAATGCATGCTTGGTCTCTCGGCAGAGCCCTGCAGCTGTCAAGAATGCCAGAGCCTGAGGCATGAAGCCCATGGAACAGTGAAACAGGGGAGTGGGCCTTGACAAGGCCAGGAAGTGGGCAGGTGGAAAATTATGGGATGGTTTAGGGTGGGGCTAAGTAGGGGAGGAGTCAGGTAGTGTAAATAGGCGGCCATCTTAAGTGAGGAGCCAGTTAATCTGAATTGCACTGACCTGTCACTTGTGGCTGGTCGGCGGAGTTCTTTTCTTTTTTCTCCCTCTGCAGGTAATGGCGTCACTGGAGGAGATTCTGGACGGAGTTCGGGCGGCGGTTCGTGACAGAGGAATGGCGTGGCTGCATGAACAGATCGGGGCTGCTGCCACCCACGCGGAGGGACCGGAGAGGAGGTCAGCGCGGAGGACCAGGCCGCCGCAGAGGTTGAGCCCAGGGGAGGCCCCGGCGGCCCGGCGGCGGAGGAGCCCTTCGGCGGTCGGCGGGTCGGCTGCCGGACCGAGCACAGCGGCGGAGGACGGAGTGCGGCGGGCGCCATCGGGCGGACCCGCCGGGCAGGCGACAGCGGGCGCGAAGCGGAGGCCACGAGGTCCAAAGGCGCCCCGCGTAATGGCGGCCGGCGGGACAGCAGGAAGTGGGAGTGCTGCAACGCCAGCGGACCATGCGGCTGCGGATGGCATCACCCACGCGGCCAGTGGGCAACAGACGGAGCGTCCCGGTGAGTCAACCTCCAGCGGTATCACTGAGGGGCAAAAGGGGAACGCAAAACGGGTTCCCATAGTACAAGCGGTCCGCCAGGCATTGCGGGGAGACCAGGTCAGCAGGGGATCCGAAGGGGCGGCTGGAGAGAGGATCAGAACTGAGCACAGTGGAATGGGAGGAGAAAGCAGCGGAGCGGGTCGGGCAGCTCAAAGGTTTTCGGGAGCTAGGAAGGCGACAGGCGGCCTATCCCAGGGGGTCCTGGCGGAGTCAGACAGGGCGGCCGGAGAGAGGCCCGGCGCAGCGGCTGTGGGAGAGCCGGTGGGTTCGACGCGCCACAGGGAAGCAAGGGGCGGCAGTATAGAGCGGGGGGGCCCATCCGGCTGCCCTCAGGTACGGCCAAGTGACAGGGAAGCGGCAGTAAGGGGCCAGGGCGGCGAGCGGCGCAGCAGCAGCGCCAGGTGCAGCAGTGACAGGAGCTGGTCAGGAAGACAGGAGAGCAGGGACAGGAGCCATTCACGGCTAGGCCGCAGCGAGTCAAGGTTCAGCGCCAGGGAGAGGAGAAGGAGATCCAGGTCAGAGGAAGGGAGGCGGAGCAGGAGGCGCAGTGCATCGGGATCTTCGGAGAGGAGCTTCAGGGAGCAGCGGCGGGGAGGACACAGCAAGGGAGGTCGGAGGGAGCTGAGGAGAGGATCCAGGGCAGTCGGAGAAGAGCGTGGGGAGGAAGGGCGGGTAGGGAGCTACTCGGGCAGACTACCCAGGATGTCTTCTCCTTACAGGTCACGGAGTAACTCACCAGCGGTTCCGAGGCGGGACCAGGCGGGCAGGAGTCGGCGACTATTGGGAGCTCCAGTGTCTGAAATGGCGGATGGAGGGACTGCAACCCCGCGGCCTGCGGCGGCCAGGGGCATCAGCGGTGAGTCTTCCTCTACACCACACCCTGGGACATTCATACACTGTTGTTTGAAGTCATTCATAGATTCATGGTCAGAGGATAGGGAACCACTTAGGTTCGATAAGGTTTGGTCAGCAGGTGACGGCAGCGGGTCTGGGTTGGAGAGGGCGACCTCAGGAGTGACAGGTGGTAATGGGGAGGAAACAAGGCCCACTGATAAGCCCGATGGATCGTCGGCGGGGGACGGGGTACTTGACGTGACGGGTGGGGACATTGCGGACGCAGCGCGTCAGAATGTACATGTGTCCTTCGCGGGGCCGTTAGGTTGCCATTTGAAAGGGGAGGTGAAAGAGAAGATTGCGAAAGGGGAATTCGTGGAAATATTTTCCCTTCTTCCCCTGGAGGAATTCTTAGATTTAAAAGAGGAGGACAAGAAGGACGCCAAGAAAGAGGAGGAGGAGAAAAGGCGGAGGTATCGGAAGATACCGAAGACCTTCGGCAATTGGCTATGGGCCTTTTGCATTTTGGCTAGTGTTATTGGGGAGAAGCGGCCGGAGTGCTGCTCGCAGTTGTTTTGTTACTTAGACGGAATTGGGGACGCATACCGCATCTATGGGGGGTTGGCATGGTGGAGGTACGATGAGCAGTTCCGTCAGCGACTGGCGGCCAACCCTTCCATGCGCTGGGACAAATGGACCTGCCGCTGTGGATGCGGTTAATGATGGCGCAAAAGAATGCGCCCTTTCCAGGGACTGCCGGCACCGCTGCCGGGGGGGCGGTGGCGGCAGGTCAAAAGAAAGGTAACTGCTGGGCTTACAACGAGGGACAGTGTAAGTGGGGATCCGCTTGTAGATTCCGTCATGAATGCTCACGGTGCGGCGGGACCCACGGGGTCAACA
The DNA here is from genome assembly GCF_036172605.1 of Pelobates fuscus. Lineage (NCBI taxonomy): Eukaryota > Metazoa > Chordata > Amphibia > Anura > Pelobatidae > Pelobates > Pelobates fuscus. Next base: position 15,154,860 of record NC_086323.1, on the reverse strand, counting down.
GGTGTTTCAAGAAGGGTAAGTCGGCCGCAGGGGGGGGAGCAACGGGAGCGGTCGCTCCCGCAGCTCCCGCTGGGGGTGTCACCAGTGAAAGTAGGCGCGATGTTGCCTTGGCTAAGGCAATACGCTGATCAAGCAGTAGCAGAATTCCTTAGGGCGGGCTTTGCCGGGGGTTTTAAAATTCCCTTCAAAGCCACGGGGCCGGGTGCACCTTGTGAGAACCTCAGGTCGGTCAGGGAACACCCGGGGGTGGTGCGGGAGAAATTAGCCAAGGAAGTCCAATTGGGGAGGATGGCGGGGCCATTTCCGGCCCCGCCCTTGGCGAATCTGAGGTTGTCACCATTGGGGGTGGTCCCTAAGAAGGAAGAGGGAAAGTTTCGTTTGATTCATCATTTATCGCACCCAAAGGGGTCTTCGGTGAATGATGACATCGACGCCGACCTATGCTCGGTCTCCTACACGTCATTCGACAAAGCCGTCGAGCTGGTTAGGAGAGCAGGGCGTGGGGCGCTGATGGCCAAGGTGGACGTGGAGGCGGCTTTCCGGCTGCTGCCCATACACCCGGACTGTCACCACCTGTTGGGGTGTCACTTTGAGGGTGAAATCTTCGTGGACTTGTGTCTGCCTATGGGTTGTTCCATCTCTTGTGCCTACTTCGAGAGGTTTAGTACCTTCTTGGAATGGGTGGTGCGCATGGAATCGGCGGGGGGTGCCGTAGTGCACTACTTGGATGATTTTCTGTGTGTCGGCCCACGGGACTCTGAGCGGTGCGCTCAGGTACTGAGGGTGTTCCAGCGGGTGGCTCATACCTTCGGGGTGCCGTTGGCTGGGGACAAGACGGTGGGCCCCACCACGTGCCTTAGCTTCTTGGGACTCGAAATTGATTCGGAGCTCGGGGAATGCAGGTTGCCTAGTGACAAGCTGCGGCATCTGCGACAGCTAGTGGCAATAGTCAAGGGGGCGAGGAAAGTGACCTTGCAGGGGCTCCAATCCCTCGTGGGGAGCCTCAATTTTGTGTGCAGGGTGATCCCCATGGGGAGGATATTTTGTCGGAGGTTGGCACAAGCAACCAGTGGAGTGCGGCGGCCGTCTCACTACATTCGGGTGTCAGCCGAGATGAAAGACGATTTGGGGGTTTGGGAACAGTTTTTGGGCAACTTTAACGGGAAAGTGTTCTTTCGGGAACCGACGGTGTCGTCGGCCGCGATGAAGTTGTTTACAGACGCTTCCGGCAGCATTGGTTTTGGGGCCTACTTGGCGGGTAAGTGGTGCGCGGAGGCGTGGCCGGAACCGTGGAAGGTGAGTCCTCTGATTAAGAACTTAGCATTCTTGGAGTTGTTTCCCATCGTTGTCGCAGTGGTTCTCTGGGGTACGGAGTTGGCTAACAAAAAGGTGGTATTCTACTCCGATAACATGGCGGTAGTGCAAGCGATTAATAGCTTGACCGCCTCGTCGCCCCCGGTAGTACGCTTGCTGCGAAAACTGGTGCTTGGTTGTATGTCATTCAACATAGTGTTCAGGGCTAGGCACATCCCGGGGCTCCAGAATGTGGTGGCTGACTCACTGTCTCGTTTTCAGTGGGAACGCTTTCGGGAGGCAGCACCGGACGCGCAGGCCCAAGGGCAGGAGTGCCCGGGTGTGATGTGGCAACTCGGGATGGCCTGCTTGGAGACTGTGTGAGGAGGTCACTGGCGCCGAGCACTTGGTCGTCTTACATAAAGGTTTGGAAGCTATGGGACGAGACGGTGGCTCAGGTGGGTAGCGCCCCTACGGAGGGGCAACGCTTGGATGCACTTTTATGGTTGCTCTGTCGATTGTTTGCGGCTCAGGCGTCGCCTGCCATGGTGGACAGACACCTATCTGCCTTGGCTTTCCTGTTTAAATTCAATGGCTGGGTTGATGATACAAAACACTTCCTGGTCCGTCAAGCAGTGAAGGGATTCAAGAGGGGGAAGAAAACTGTGGACACGCGTAGGCCAGTGTCCTTTGATTTGTTGCGGGAGCTGGTGGGGGTTCTACCGGGAATTTGCAGCTCCACGTTCGAGGTAACGTTGTTCACGGTGGCATTTTGTGTGGGCTTTTTTCGGTGCATTTCGGATCGGGGAGTTGGTCAGCGCAAACAAGATGGGTCTTGGGGGTCTTCAGCTCGCAGATGTGGAGGTTCGTAGGGACAGGGTGCAAATTCAGTTGCGCCGCTCGAAGACGGACATTTTTGGTAAAGGTTGCACAATTGTGCTGTTCGGGTTGCCTGGTTCTGGGGTGTGCCCAGTGGAAACGGGGTCGGAGTACCGGGCATTGCGCCCGGGGGGTGATGGTTGCTTCCTTGTGCACCAAGACGGCTCGGCCCTGTCGCGTTTCCAGTTTATGAGGGTGTTTCGGATGGGAGTAAGTAAGCTGGGCCTGGAGCCTGGGCAATTTGGGACTCACTCCTTTAGAATTGGGGCGGCGACCGAGGCCGCATGGTTGGGACTGGGGGATGAGAGGATTAAACGCATTGGGAGGTGGGAATCCTTGCGTTTTCGATCATACGTTAGACCGGATAGGCTGGTGTGAGAGGGGCAGTGTTATGCTGTGATGGAAGTGGAATCCATCTGTTTGGTATTAACGTGTTTTTCTTTGCAGGATGGAAGGTGTGGATCTGGGGGCACTCGTATATCTATTGGGCTCAGAAGAGGGCTGCTGTTCGGAGAAGTGGAGCACAGCTCGGTTTTCTTCCAGGAGAAGTGTCAATTTCATGGTTCGGCTTTAGGGGGTTTAGCTGGCAAAGCCTTAGTAGCACGTTGTTTAGCAGGTTGACCGGAGGGTCCTCACCAGACATAGTTTTAATACACAGGGGTGGGAATGATTTGGGTCTGATTCCGCAAAGGGAGTTGGTTAGACGGATGAAGAGAGACGTTGATCGGCTGTTGGACCTGGTCCCTGGCGTGGTGGTGGTGTGGTCGGAAATGGTCCCCCGTTTCACGTGGCGGCACGCCAGGGATCCAGCTGCAGTGGCTCGATGCAGGGGCAAGGTTAACAGGGCAATGGCGAGCTTTGTGCGGCGAGTGGGGGGCATTGTAGTTCGGCATAGGGAACTGGAAGACATGTTGCCGGGTTATTTTAGGAGAGACGGGGTACACTTGTCGGACGTGGGTTGTGACTTGCTCAACCTAGGCTTTCAGGAAGGGATTAGCTTGGCCCTGTTTCAGGGTGGTGGGGGGCGCACATGTCCTTAAGGGATCAAGTCATGTGCTATGGCGGAACAGGGCGTGTTAAAGCCAGGAGTTAGCTGGAATTGGGAATGGACAGGCCAAGGCCTAGGCTGGAGTAGGCCAGATGGATTAGAGTGTTGGTAGGTTCAAGCTCTTCGGTGGCTTCGAACCTAGGGGGTAGGGGTGTCTGGGTACACCCCTACAGTTAACAGTATGGTTTTGGGGCCTCTCTGGTAGGCCGTGTGTTACTAGTTATATGTTAAGTGAATGTTAATTATTGTTCAAAAGATAGGGTCATTGTCAGGGGTATTGTGCGGGGGGATAGTAATATAATGTTAGCTGGACAATGACCCTAAATTGTTAATTTATTTATTTATATATTTAATAATTAATAAAGCTGTGGACGTTATAATCCAACAGATAAATTTGGTGTCAGTGTTTTATTTAAGGTAAAACTAAAAGTAGCACCTGCCGAATAACGACGGTGCATATGTCATGAAGCCCATGGAACAGTGAAACAGGGGAGTGGGCCTTGACAAGGCCAGGAAGTGGGCAGGTGGAAAATTATGGGATGGTTTAGGGTGGGGCTAAGTAGGGGAGGAGTCAGGTAGTGTAAATAGGCGGCCATCTTAAGTGAGGAGCCAGTTAATCTGAATTGCACTGACCTGTCACTTGTCCCTCCCTCCCTCCCTATAGTTGAGGTTTGATCCCGTTTGGTCACAGCGGCGGGAACAGGGCGTGTTAAAGCCAGGAGTTAGCTGGAATTGGGAATGGACAGGCCAAGGCCTAGGCTGGAGTAGGCCAGATGGATTAGAGTGTTGGTAGGTTCAAGCTCTTCGGTGGCTTCGAACCTAGGGGGTAGGGGTGTCTGGGTACACCCCTACAGTTAACAGTATGGTTTTGGGGCCTCTCTGGTAGGCCGTGTGTTACTAGTTATATGTTAAGTGAATGTTAATTATTGTTCAAAAGATAGGGTCATTGTCAGGGGTATTGTGCGGGGGGATAGTAATATAATGTTAGCTGGACAATGACCCTAAATTGTTAATTTATTTATTTATATATTTAATAATTAATAAAGCTGCGGACGTTATAATCCAACAGATAAATTTGGTGTCAGTGTTTTATTTAAGGTAAAACTAAAAGTAGCACCTGCCGAATAACGACGGTGCATATGTCATGCTTTGCCTGCAGTCAAAGATGCTGACATCATAAATAGGGAACCAAAACTTTTTCTTTTTTTCGCAACAGCTTGGTGCTTAGAACCACTTGGATCTCTGTTTAAGAAGTTTCTTCTACTTTTGTACAAGTTTAGCACAGCCAGTGTAAACTGGGCCTGAAAAAATTGAGTGAAACTGGTGGTCGTTCCTCTCCACGGAAATCTTTAGTAAAAGGCGAAAGATTTATTCGATCTGAAGAGAAACCAGAGTATAAAGTCCATCCATCTGACAGCAGGCAAGGTGCGGAACCTGCCTTTTACACGTATGGTGAGCAACCCTACATTAAGCTGTAACTTGGAGAATCTGCCATAAATATTAATGACCCCACTAAATATGTAAAAAAAAGACAAAACATCTGGTGTTTTTTTAAGCTTGTATCATATTAACAGCAAAGGGAAGAGGAGCACAGCTGCTTGCAGTGCAACATGGGTATTCAAATGAGGCATGCCCACTGCTGACACGCCCCTAAATGCATGCTTGGTCTCTCTGCAGAGCCCTGCAGCTGTCAAGAATGCCAGAGCCTGAGGCATGCTTTGCCCGCAGTCAAAGATGCTGACATCATAAATAGGGAACCAAAACTTTTTCTTTTTTTCGCAACAGCTTGGTGCTTAGAACCTCTTGGATCTCTGTTTAAGAAGTTTCTTCTACTTTTGTACAAGTTTAGCACAGCCAGTGTAAACTGGGCCTGAAAAAATTGAGTGAAACTCATGGTCGTTCCTCTCCACGGAAATCTTTAGTAAAAGGCGAAAGATTTATTCGATCTGAAGAGAAACCAGAGTATAAAGTCCATCCATCTGACAGCAGGCAAGGTGCGGAACCTGCCTTTTACACGTATGGTGAGCAACCCTACATTAAACTGTAACTTGGAGAATCTGCCATAAATATTAATGACCCCACTAAATATGTAAAAAAAGAAAAAAAATATATATATATATTTTTTAGCTTGTATCATATTAACAGCAAAGGGAAGAGGAGCACAGCTGCTTGCAGTGCAACATGGGTATTCAAATGAGGCATGCCCACTGCTGACACGCCCCTAAATTCATGCTTGGTCTCTCGGCAGAGCCCGGCAGCTGTCAAGAATGCCAGAGCCTGAGGCATGCTTTGCCCGCAGTCAAAGATGCTGACATCATAAATAGGGATCCAAAACTTTTTCTTTTTTTCGCAACAGCTTGGTGCTTAGAACCTCTTGGATCTCTGTTTTTAAGAAGTTTCTTCTACTTTTATACAAGTTCAGCACAGCCAGTGTAAACTGGGCCTGAAAAAATTGAGTGAAACTCGTGGTCATTCCTCTCCACGGAAATCTTTAGTAAAAGGCGAAAGATTTATTCGATCTGAAGAGAAACCAGAGTATAAAATCCATCCATCTGACAGCAGGCAAGGTGCGGAACCTGCCTTTTACACGTATGGTGAGCAACCCTACATTAAACTGTAACTTGGAGAATCTGCCATAAATATTAATGACCCCTCTAAATATGTAAAAAAAGACAAAATATCTGGTGTTTTTTTAAGCTTGTATCATATTAACAGCAAAGGGAAGAGGAGCACAGCTGCTTGCAGTGCAACATGGGTATTCAAATGAGGCATGCCCACTGCTGACACGCCCCTAAATGCATGCTTGGTCTATGGCAGAGCCCTGCAGCTGTCAAGAATGCCAGAGCCTGAGGCATGCTTTGCCCGCAGTCAAAGATGCTGACATCATAAATAGGGAACCAAAACTTTTTCTTTTTTTCGCAACAGCTTGGTGCTTAGAACCTCTTGGATCTCTGTTTAAGAAGTTTCTTCTACTTTTGTACAAGTTTAGCACAGCCAGTGTAAACTGGGCCTGAAAAAATTGAGTGAAACTCGTGGTCTTTCCTCTCCACGGAAATCTTTAGTAAAAGGCGAAAGATTTATTCGATCTGAAGAGAAACCAGAGTTTAAAGTCCATCCATCTGACAGCAGGCAAGGTGCGAAACCTGCCTTTTACACGTATGGTGAGCAACCCTACATTAAGCTGTAACTTGGAGAATCTGCCATAAATATTAATGACCCCACTAAATATGTAAAAAAAGACAAAATATCTGGTGTTTTTTTAAGCTTGTATCATATTAACAGCAAAGGGAAGAGGAGCACAGCTGCTTGCAGTGCAACATGGGTATTCAATTGAGGCATGCCCACTGCTGACACGCCCCTAAATGCATGCTTGGTCTCTCGGCAGAGCCCTGCAGCTGTCAAGAATGCCAGAGCCTGAGGCATGCTTTGCCTGCAGTCAAAGATGCTGACATCATAAATAGGGAACCAAAACTTTTTCTTTTTTTCGCAACAGCTTGGTGCTTAGAACCTCTTGGATCTCTGTTTAAGACGTTTCTTCTACTTTTGTACAAGTTTAGCACAGCCAGTGTAAACTGGGCCTGAAAAAAATTGAGTGAAACTCATGATCGTTCCTCTCCACGGAAATCTTTAGTAAAAGGCGAAAGATTTGTTCGATCTGAAAAGAAACCAGAGTATAAAGTCCATCCATCTGACAGCAGGCAAGGTGCGGAACCTGCCTTTTACACGTATGGTGAGCAACCCTACATTAAACTGTAACTTGGAGAATCTGCCATAAATATTAATGACCCCACTAAATATGTAAAAAAAGAAAAAATCTCTGTTTTTTTTTTTAAGCTTGTATCATATTAACAGCAAAGGGAAGAGGAGCACAGCTGCTTGCAGTGCAACATGGGTATTCAAATGAGGCATGCCCACTGCTGACACGCCCCTAAATGCATGCTTGGTCTCTCGGCAGAGCCCTGCAGCTGTCAAGAATGCCAGAGCCTGAGGCATGAAGCCCATGGAACAGTGAAACAGGGGAGTGGGCCTTGACAAGGCCAGGAAGTGGGCAGGTGGAAAATTATGGGATGGTTTAGGGTGGGGCTAAGTAGGGGAGGAGTCAGGTAGTGTAAATAGGCGGCCATCTTAAGTGAGGAGCCAGTTAATCTGAATTGCACTGACCTGTCACTTGTGGAGTTCTTTTCTTTTTTCTCCCTCTGCAGGTAATTGTGTCACTGGAGGAGATTCTGGACGGAGTTCGGGCGGCGGTTCGTGACAGAGGAATGGCATGGCTGCATGAACAGATCGGGGCTGCTGCCACCCACGCGGAGGGACCGGAGAGGAGGTCAGCGCGGAGGACCAGGCCGCCGCAGAGGTTGAGCCCAGAGGAGGCCCCTGCGGCCCGGCGGCGGAGGAGCCCTTCGGCGGTCGGCGGGTCAGTTGCCGGACCGAGCACAGCGGCGGAGGACGGAGTGCGGCGGGCGCCATCGGGCGGACCCGCCGGGCAGGCGACAGCGGGCGCGAAGCGGAGGCCACGAGGTCCAAAGGCGCCCCGCGTAATGGCGGCCGGCGGGACAGCAGGAAGTGGGAGTGCTGCAACGCCAGCGGACCATGCGGCTGCGGATGGCATCACCCACGTGGCCAGTGGGCAACAGACGGAGCGTCCCGGTGAGTCAACCTCCAGCGGTATCACTGAGGGGCAAAAGGGGAACGTAAAACGGGTTCCCATAGTACAAGCGGTCCGCCAGGCATTGCGGGGAGACCAGGTCAGCAGGGGATCCGAAGGGGCGGCCGGAGGGAGGATCTGAACTGAGCACAGTGGAATGGGAGGAGAAAGCAGCGGAGCGGGTCGGGCAGCTCAAAGGTTTTCGGGAGCTAGGAAGGCGACAGGCGGCCTATCCCAGGGGGTCCTGGCGGAGTCAGACAGGGCGGCCGGAGAGAGGCCAGGCGCAGCGGCTGTGGGAGAGCCGGTGGGTTCGACGCGCCACAGGGAAGCAAGGGGTGGCAGTATAGAGCGGGGGGGCCCATCCGGCTGCCCCCAGGTACGGCCAAGTGACAGGGAAGCGGCAGTAAGGGGCCAGGGCGGCGAGCGGCGCAGCAGCAGCGCCAGGTGCAGCAGTGACAGGAGCTGGTCAGGAAGACAGGAGAGCAGGGACAGGAGCCATTCACGGCTAGGCCGCAGCGAGTCAAGGTTCAGCGCCAGGGAGAGGAGAAGGAGATCCAGGTCAGAGGAAGGGAGGCGGAGCAGGAGGCGCAGTGCATCGGGATCTTCGGAGAGGAGCTTCAGGGAGCAGCGGCGGGGAGGACACAGCAAGGGAGGTCGGAGGGAGCTGAGGAGAGGATCCAGGGCAGTCGGAGAAGAGCGTGGGGAGGAAGGGCGGGTAGGGAGCTACTCGGGCAGACTACCCAGGATGTCTTCTCCTTACAGGTCACGGAGTAACCTCCCGCTGGGGGTGTCACCAGTGAAAGTAGGCGCGATGTTGCCTTGGCTAAGGCAATACGCTGATCAAGCAGTAGCAGAATTCCTTAGGGCGGGCTTTGCCGGGGGTTTTAAAATTCCCTTCAAAGCCACGGGGCCGGGTGCACCTTGTGAGAACCTCAGGTCGGTCAGGGAACACCCGGGGGTGGTGCGGGAGAAATTAGCCAAGGAAGTCCAATTGGGGAGGATGGCGGGGCCATTTAAGGCCCCGCCCTTGGCGAATCTGAGGTTGTCACCATTGGGGGTGGTCCCTAAGAAGGAAGAGGGAAAGGTCCGTTTGATTCATCATTTATCGCACCCAAAGGGGTCTTCGGTGAATGATGACATCGACGCCGACCTATGCTCGGTCTCCTACACGTCATTCGACAAAGCCGTCGAGCTGGTTAGGAGAGCAGGGCGCGGGGCGCTGATGGCCAAGGTGGACGTGGAGGCGACTTTCCGGCTGCTGCCCATACACCCGGACTGTCACCACCTGTTGGGGTGTCACTTTGAGGGTGAAATCTTCGTGGACTTGTGTCTGCCTATGGGTTGTTCCATCTCTTGTGCCTACTTCGAGAGGTTTAGTACCTTCTTGGAATGGGTGGTGCGCATGGAATCGGCGGGGGGTGCCGTAGTGCACTACTTGGATGATTTTCTGTGTGTCGGCCCACGGGACTCTGAGCGGTGCGCTCAGGTACTGAGGGTGTTCCAGCGGGTGGCTCATACCTTCGGGGTGCCGTTGGCTGGGGACAAGACGGTGGGCCCCACCACGTGCCTTAGCTTCTTGGGACTCGAAATTGATTCGGAGCTCGGGGAATGCAGGTTGCCTAGTGACAAGCTGCGGCATCTGCGACAGCTAGTGGCAATAGTCAAGGGGGCGAGGAAAGTGACCTTGCAGGGGCTCCAATCCCTCGTGGGGAGCCTCAATTTTGCGTGCAGGGTGATCCCCATGGGGAGGATATTTTGTCGGAGGTTGGCACAAGCAACCAGTGGAGTGCGGCGGCCGTCTCACTACATTCGGGTGTCAGCCGAGATGAAAGACGATTTGGGGGTTTGGGAACAGTTTTTGGGCAACTTTAACGGGAAAGTGTTCTTTCGGGAACCGACGGTGTCGTCGGCCGCGATGAAGTTGTTTACAGACGCTTCCGGCAGCATTGGTTTTGGGGCCTACTTGGCGGGTAAGTGGTGCGCGGAGGCGTGGCCGGAACCGTGGAAGGTGAGTCCTCTGATTAAGAACTTAGCATTCTTGGAGTTGTTTCCCATCGTTGTCGCAGTGGTTCTCTGGGGTACGGAGTTGGCTAACAAAAAGGTGGTATTCTACTCCGATAACATGGCGGTAGTGCAAGCGATTAATAGCTTGACCGCCTCGTCGCCCCCGGTAGTACGCTTGCTGCGAAAACTGGTGCTTGGTTGTATGTCATTCAACATAGTGTTCAGGGCTAGGCACATCCCGGGGCTCCAGAATGTGGTGGCTGACTCACTGTCTCGTTTTCAGTGGGAACGCTTTCGGGAGGCAGCACCGGACGCGCAGGCCCAAGGGCAGGAGTGCCCGGGTGTGATGTGGCAACTCGGGATGGCCTGCTTGGAGACTGTGTGAGGAGGTCACTGGCGCCGAGCACTTGGTCGTCTTACATAAAGGTTTGGAAGCTATGGGACGAGACGGTGGCTCAGGTGGGTAGCGCCCCTACGGAGGGGCAACGCTTGGATGCACTTTTAAGGTTGCTCTGTCGATTGTTTGCGGCTCAGGCGTCGCCTGCCATGGTGGACAGACACCTATCTGCCTTGGCTTTCCTGTTTAAATTCAATGGCTGGGTTGATGATACAAAACACTTCCTGGTCCGTCAAGCAGTGAAGGGATTCAAGAGGGGGAAGAAAACTGTGGACACGCGTAGGCCAGTGTCCTTTGATTTGTTGCGGGAGCTGGTGGGGGTTCTACCGGGAATTTGCAGCTCCACGTTCGAGGTAACGTTGTTCACGGTGGCATTTGTGTGGGCTTTTTTCGGTGCATTTCGGATCGGGGAGTTGGCCAGCGCAAACAAGATGGGTCTTGGGGGTCTTCAGCTCGCAGATGTGGAGGTTCGTAGGGACAGGGTGCAAATTCAGTTGCGCCGCTCGAAGACGGACATTTTTGGTAAAGGTTGCACAATTGTGCTGTTCGGGTTGCCTGGTTCTGGGGTGTGCCCAGTGGAAACGGGGTCGGAGTACCGGGCATTGCGCCCGGGGGGTGATGGTTGCTTCCTTGTGCACCAAGACTGCTCGGCCCTGTCGCGTTTCCAGTTTACGAGGGTGTTTCGGATGGGAGTAAGTAAGCTGGGCCTGGAGCCTGGGCAATTTGGGACTCACTCCTTTAGAATTGGGGCGGCGACCGAGGCCGCACGGTTGGGACTGGGGGATGAGAGGATTAAACGCATTGGGAGGTGGGAATCCTTGCGTTTTCGATCATACGTTAGACCGGATAGGCTGGTGTGAGAGGGGCAGTGTTATGCTGTGATGGAAGTGGAATCCATCTGTTTGGTATTAACGTGTTTTTCTTTGCAGGATGGAAGGTGTGGATCTGGGGGCACTCGTATATCTATTGGGCTCAGAAGAGGGCTGCTGTTCGGAGAAGTGGAGCACAGCTCGGTTTTCTTCCAGGAGAAGTGTCAATTTCATGGTTCGGCTTTAGGGGGTTTAGCTGGCAAAGCCTTAGTAGCACGTTGTTTAGCAGGTTGACCGGAGGGTCCTCACCAGACATAGTTTTAATACACGGGGGTGGGAATGATTTGGGTCTGATTCCGCAAAGGGAGTTGGTTAGACGGATGAAGAGAGACGTTGATCGGCTGTTGGACCTGGTCCCTGGCGTGGTGGTGGTGTGGTCGGAAATGGTCCCCCGTTTCACGTGGCGGCACGCCAGGGATCCAGCTGCAGTGGCTCGATGCAGGGGCAAGGTTAACAGGGCAATGGCGAGCTTTGTGCGGCGAGTGGGGGGCATTGTAGTTCGGCATAGGGAACTGGAAGACATGTTGCCGGGTTATTTTAGGAGAGACGGGGTACACTTGTCGGACGTGGGTTGTGACTTGCTCAACCTAGGCTTTCAGGAAGGGATTAGCTTGGCCCTGTTTCAGGGTGGTGGGGGGCGCACATGTCATTAAGGGATCAAGTCATGTGCTATGGCGGAACAGGGCGTGTTAAAGCCAGGAGTTAGCTGGAATTGGG
>NC_086323.1:15060508-15138008 GCF_036172605.1 Pelobates fuscus | reverse complement strand
CCTGCAGCTGTCAAGAATGCCAGAGCCTGAGGCATGCTTTGCCCGCAGTCAAAGATGCTGACATCATAAATAGGGATCCAAAACTTTTTCTTTTTTTCGAAACAGCTTGGTGTTTAGAACCTCTTGGATCTCTGTTTAAGAAGTTTCTTCTACTTTTGTACAAGTTTAGCACAGCCAGTGTAAACTGGGCCTGAAAAAATTGAGTGAAACTCATGGTCGTTCCTCTCCACGGAAATCTTTAGTAAAAGGCAAAAGATTTTTTCGATCTGAAGAGAAACCAGAGTATAAAATCCATCCATCTGACAGCAGGCAAGGTGCGGAACCTGCCTTTTACACGTATGGTGAGCAACCCTACATTAAGCTGTAACTTGGAGAATCTGCCATAAATATTAATGACCCCACTAAATATGTAAAAAAAGAAAAAATATCTGGTTTTTTTTTTAAGCTTGTATCATATTAACAGCAAAGGGAAGAGGAGCACAGCTGCTTGCAGTGCAACATGGGTATTCAAATGAGGCATGCCCACTGCTGACACGCCCCTAAATGCATGCTTGGTCTCTCGGCAGAGCCCTGCAGCTGTCAAGAATGCCAGAGCCTGAGGCATGCTTTGCCCGTAGTCAAAGATGCTGACATCATAAATAGGGATCCAAAACTTTTTCTTTTTTTCGCAACAGCTTGGTGCTTAGAACCTCTTGGATCTCTGTTTAAGAAGTTTCTTCTACTTTTGTACAAGTTTAGCACAGCCAGTGTAAACTGGGCCTGAAAAAATTGAGTGAAACACATGGTTGTTCCTCTCCACGGAAATCTTTAGTAAAAGGCGAAAGATTTATTCGATCTGAAGAGAAACCAGAGTATAAAATCCATCCATCTGACAGCAGGCAAGGTGCGGAACCTGCCTTTTACACGTATGGTGAGCAACCCTACATTAAGCTTTAACTTGGAGAATCTGCCATAAATATTAATGACCCCACTAAATATGTAAAAAAAGAAAAAATATCTGTTTTTTTTTTTAAGCTTGTATCATATTAACAGCAAAGGGAAGAGGAGCACAGCTGCTTGCAGTGCAACATGGGTATTCAAATGAGGCATGCCCACTGCTGACACGCCCCTAAATGCATGCTTGGTCTCTCGGCAGAGCCCCGCAGCTGTCAAGAATGCCAGAGCCTGAGGCATGCTTTGCCCGCAGTCAAAGATGCTGACATCATAAATAGGGAACCAAAACTTTTTCTTTTTTTCGCAACAGCTTGGTGCTTAGAACCTCTTGGATCTCTGTTTAAGAAGTTTCTTCTACTTTTGTACAAGTTTAGCACAGCCAGTGTAAACTGGGCCTGAAAAAATTGAGTGAAACTCGTGTTCGTTCCTCTCCACGGAAATCTTTAGTAAAAGGCGAAAGATTTATTCGATCTGAAGAGAAACCAGAGTATAAAGTCCATCCATCTGACAGCAGGCAAGGTGTGGAACCTGCCTTTCACACGTATGGTGAGCAACCCTACATTAAGCTTTAACTTGGAGAATCTGCCATAAATATTAATGACCCCACTAAATATGTAAAAAAAGAAAAAAATATCTTTTTTTTTTTTTAGCTTGTATCATGTTAACAGCAAAGGGAAGAGGAGCACAGCTGCTTGCAGTGCAACATGGGTATTCAAATGAGGCATGCCCACTGCTGACACGCCCCTAAATGCATGCTTGGTCTCTCGGCAGAGCCCCGCAGCTGTCAAGAATGCCAGAGCCTGAGGCATGCTTTGCCCGCAGTCAAAGATGCTGACATCATAAATAGGGAACCAAAACTTTTTCTTTTTTTCGCAACAGCTTGGTGCTTAGAACCTCTTGGATCTCTGTTTAAGACGTTTCTTCTACTTTTGTACAAGTTTAGCACAGCCAGTGTAAACTGGGCCTGAAAAAATTGAGTGAAACTCGTGGTCGTTCCTCTCCACGGAAATCATTAGTAAAAGGCGAAAGATTTATTCGATCTGAAGAGAAACCAGAGTATAAAATCCATCCATCTGACAGCAGGCAAGGTGCGGAACCTGCCTTTTACACGTATGGTGAGCAACCCTACATTAAGCTGTAACTTGGAGAATCTGCCATAAATATTAATGACCCCACTAAATATGTAAAAAAAGAAAAAATCTCTGTTTTTTTTTAAGCTTGTATCATATTAACAGCAAAGGGAAGAGGAGCACAGCTGCTTGCAGTGCAACATGGGTATTCAAATGAGGCATGCCCACTGCTGACACGCCCCTAAATGCATGCTTGGTCTCTCGGCAGAGCCCTGCAGCTGTCAAGAATGCCAGAGCCTGAGGCATGCTTTGCCCGCAGTCAAAGATGCTGACATCATAAATAGGGATCCAAAACTTTTTCTTTTTTTCGCAACAGCTTGGTGCTTAGAACCTCTTGGATCTCTGTTTAAGAAGTTTCTTCTAATTTTGTACAAGTTTAGCACAGCCAGTGTAAACTGGGCCTGAAAAAATTGATTGAAACTCGTGGTCGTTCCTCTCCACGGAAATCTTTAGTAAAAGGCGAAAGATTTATTCGATCTGAAGAGAAACCAGAGTATAAAGTCCATCCATCTGACAGCAGGCAAGGTGCGGAACCTGCCTTTTACACGTATGGTGAGCAACCCTACATTAAGCTGTAACTTGGAGAATCTGCCATAAATATTAACGACCCCACTAAATATGTAAAAAAAGACAAAATATCTGGTGTTTTTTTAAGCTTGTATCATATTAACAGCAAAGGGAAGAGGAGCACAGCTGCTTGCAGTGCAACATGGGTATTCAAATGAGGCATGCCCACTGCTGACACGCCCCTAAATGCATGCTTGGTCTCTCGGCAGAGCCCTGCAGCTGTCAAGAATGCCAGAGCCTGAGGCATGCTTTGCCCGCAGTCAAAGATGCTGACATCATAAATAGGGATCCAAAACTTTTTCTTTTTTTCGAAACAGCTTGGTGTTTAGAACCTCTTGGATCTCTGTTTAAGAAGTTTCTTCTACTTTTGTACAAGTTTAGCACAGCCAGTGTAAACTGGGCCTGAAAAAATTGAGTGAAACTCATGGTCGTTCCTCTCCACGGAAATCTTTAGTAAAAGGCAAAAGATTTTTTCGATCTGAAGAGAAACCAGAGTATAAAATCCATCCATCTGACAGCAGGCAAGGTGCGGAACCTGCCTTTTACACGTATGGTGAGCAACCCTACATTAAGCTGTAACTTGGAGAATCTGCCATAAATATTAATGACCCCACTAAATATGTAAAAAAAGAAAAAATATCTGGGTTTTTTTTTAAGCTTGTATCATATTAACAGCAAAGGGAAGAGGAGCACAGCTGCTTGCAGTGCAACATGGGTATTCAAATGAGGCATGCCCACTGCTGACACGCCCCTAAATGCATGCTTGGTCTCTCGGCAGAGCCCTGCAGCTGTCAAGAATGCCAGAGCCTGAGGCATGCTTTGCCCGTAGTCAAAGATGCTGACATCATAAATAGGGATCCAAAACTTTTTCTTTTTTTCGCAACAGCTTGGTGCTTAGAACCTCTTGGATCTCTGTTTAAGAAGTTTCTTCTACTTTTGTACAAGTTTAGCACAGCCAGTGTAAACTGGGCCTGAAAAAATTGAGTGAAACACATGGTTGTTCCTCTCCACGGAAATCTTTAGTAAAAGGCGAAAGATTTATTCGATCTGAAGAGAAACCAGAGTATAAAATCCATCCATCTGACAGCAGGCAAGGTGCGGAACCTGCCTTTTACACGTATGGTGAGCAACCCTACATTAAGCTGTAACTTGGAGAATCTGCCATAAATATTAATGACCCCACTAAATATGTAAAAAAAGAAAAAATATCTGTTTTTTTTTTTAAGCTTGTATCATATTAACAGCAAAGGGAAGAGGAGCACAGCTGCTTGCAGTGCAACATGGGTATTCAAATGAGGCATGCCCACTGCTGACACGCCCCTAAATGCATGCTTGGTCTCTCGGCAGAGCCCCGCAGCTGTCAAGAATGCCAGAGCCTGAGGCATGCTTTGCCCGCAGTCAAAGATGCTGACATCATAAATAGGGAACCAAAACTTTTTCTTTTTTTCGCAACAGCTTGGTGCTTAGAACCTCTTGGATCTCTGTTTAAGAAGTTTCTTCTAATTTTGTACAAGTTTAGCACAGCCAGTGTAAACTGGGCCTGAAAAAATTGATTGAAACTCGTGGTCGTTCCTCTCCACGGAAATCTTTAGTAAAAGGCGAAAGATTTATTCGATCTGAAGAGAAACCAGAGTATAAAGTCCATCCATCTGACAGCAGGCAAGGTGCGGAACCTGCCTTTTACACGTATGGTGAGCAACCCTACATTAAGCTGTAACTTGGAGAATCTGCCATAAATATTAACGACCCCACTAAATATGTAAAAAAAGACAAAATATCTGGTGTTTTTTTAAGCTTGTATCATATTAACAGCAAAGGGAAGAGGAGCACAGCTGCTTGCAGTGCAACATGGGTATTCAAATGAGGCATGCCCACTGCTGACACGCCCCTAAATGCATGCTTGGTCTCTCGGCAGAGCCCTGCAGCTGTCAAGAATGCCAGAGCCTGAGGCATGCTTTGCCCGCAGTCAAAGATGCTGACATCATCAATAGGGATCCAAAACTTTTTCTTTTTTTCGCAACAGCTTGGTGCTTAGAACCTCTTGGATCTCTGTTTAAGAAGTTTCTTCTAATTTTGTACAAGTTTAGCACAGCCAGTGTAAACTGGGCCTGAAAAAATTGATTGAAACTCGTGGTCGTTCCTCTCCACGGAAATCTTTAGTAAAAGGCGAAAGATTTATTCGATCTGAAGAGAAACCAGAGTATAAAGTCCATCCATCTGACAGCAGGCAAGGTGCGGAACCTGCCTTTTACACGTATGGTGAGCAACCCTACATTAAGCTGTAACTTGGAGAATCTGCCATAAATATTAACGACCCCACTAAATATGTAAAAAAAGACAAAATATCTGGTGTTTTTTTAAGCTTGTATCATATTAACAGCAAAGGGAAGAGGAGCACAGCTGCTTGCAGTGCAACATGGGTATTCAAATGAGGCATGCCCACTGCTGACACGCCCCTAAATGCATGCTTGGTCTCTCGGCAGAGCCCTGCAGCTGTCAAGAATGCCAGAGCCTGAGGCATGCTTTGCCCGCAGTCAAAGATGCTGACATCATAAATAGGGATCCAAAACTTTTTCTTTTTTTCGAAACAGCTTGGTGTTTAGAACCTCTTGGATCTCTGTTTAAGAAGTTTCTTCTACTTTTGTACAAGTTTAGCACAGCCAGTGTAAACTGGGCCTGAAAAAATTGAGTGAAACTCATGGTCGTTCCTCTCCACGGAAATCTTTAGTAAAAGGCAAAAGATTTATTCGATCTGAAGAGAAACCAGAGTATAAAATCCATCCATCTGACAGCAGGCAAGGTGCGGAACCTGCCTTTTACACGTATGGTGAGCAACCCTACATTAAGCTGTAACTTGGAGAATCTGCCATAAATATTAATGACCCCACTAAATATGTAAAAAAAGAAAAAATATCTGGGTTTTTTTTTAAGCTTGTATCATATTAACAGCAAAGGGAAGAGGAGCACAGCTGCTTGCAGTGCAACATGGGTATTCAAATGAGGCATGCCCACTGCTGACACGCCCCTAAATGCATGCTTGGTCTCTCGGCAGAGCCCTGCAGCTGTCAAGAATGCCAGAGCCTGAGGCATGCTTTGCCCGTAGTCAAAGATGCTGACATCATAAATAGGGATCCAAAACTTTTTCTTTTTTTCGCAACAGCTTGGTGCTTAGAACCTCTTGGATCTCTGTTTAAGAAGTTTCTTCTACTTTTGTACAAGTTTAGCACAGCCAGTGTAAACTGGGCCTGAAAAAATTGAGTGAAACACATGGTTGTTCCTCTCCACGGAAATCTTTAGTAAAAGGCGAAAGATTTATTCGATCTGAAGAGAAACCAGAATATAAAGTCCATCCATCTGACAGCAGGCAAGGTGTGGAACCTGCCTTTCACACGTATGGTGAGCAACCCTACATTAAGCTTTAACTTGGAGAATCTGCCATAAATATTAATGACCCCACTAAATATGTAAAAAAAGAAAAAAATATCTTTTTTTTTTTTTTTTTTACGCTTGTATCATATTAACAGCAAAGGGAAGAGGAGCACAGCTGCTTGCAGTGCAACATGGGTATTCAAATGAGGCATGCCCACTGCTGACACACCCCTAAATGCATGCTTGGTCTCTCGGCAGAGCCCTGCAGCTGTCAAGAATGCCAGAGCCTGAGGCATGCTTTGCCCGCAGTCAAAGATGCTGACATCATAAATAGGGAGCCAAAACTTTTTCTTTTTTTCGCAACAGCTTGGTGCTTAGAACCTCTTGGATCTCTGTTTAAGAATTTTCTTCTACTTTTGTACAAGTTTAGCACAGCCAGTGTAAACTGGGCCTGAAAAAATTGAGTGAAACTCATGGTCGTTCCTCTCCACGGAAATCTTTAGTAAAAGGCGAAAGATTTAGTCGATCTGAAGAGAAACCAGAGTATAAAATCCATCCATCTGACAGCAGGCAAGGTGCGGAACCTGCCTTTTACACGTATGGTGAGCAACCCTACATTAAGCTGTAACTTGGAGAATCTGCCATAAATATTAATGACCCCACTAAATATGTAAAAAAAGAAAAAATATCTGTTTTTTTTTTAAGCTTGTATCATATTAACAGCAAAGGGAAGAGGAGCACAGCTGCTTGCAGTGCAACATGGGTATTCAAATGAGGCATGCCCACTGCTGACACGCCCGTAAATGCATGCTTGGTCTCTCGGCAGAGCCCTGCAGCTGTCAAGAATGCCAGAGCCTGAGGCATGCTTTGCCCGCAGTCAAAGATGCTGACATCATAAATAGGGAACCAAAACTTTTTCTTTTTTTCGCAACAGCTTGGTGCTTAGAACCTCTTGGATCTCTGTTTAAGAATTTTCTTCTACTTTTGTACAAGTTTAGCACAGCCAGTGTAAACTGGGCCTGAAAAAATTGAGTGAAACTCGTGTTCGTTCCTCTCCACGGAAATCTTTAGTAAAAGGCGAAAGATTTATTCGATCTGAAGAGAAACCAGAGTATAAAGTCCATCCATCTGACAGCAGGCAAGGTGCGGAACCTGCCTTTTACACGTATGGTGAGCAACCCTACATTAAACTGTAACTTGGAGAATCTGCCATAAATATTAATGACCCCACTAAATATGTAAAAAAAGACAAAATATCTGGTGTTTTTTTACGCTTGTATCATATTAACAGCAAAGGGAAGAGGAGCACAGCTGCTTGCAGTGCAACATGGGTATTCAAATGAGGCATGCCCACTGCTGACACGCCCCTAAATGCATGCTTGGTCTCTCGGCAGAGCCCCGCAGCTGTCAAGAATGCCAGAGCCTGAGGCATGCTTTGCCCGCAGTCAAAGATGCTGACATCATAAATAGGGAACCAAAACTTTTTCTTTTTTTCGCAACAGCTTGGTGCTTAGAACCTCTTGGATCTCTGTTTAAGACGTTTCTTCTACTTTTGTACAAGTTTAGCACAGCCAGTGTAAACTGGGCCTGAAAAAATTGAGTGAAACTCGTGGTCGTTCCTCTCCACGGAAATCTTTAGTAAAAGGCGAAAGATTTATTCAATCTGAAGAGAAACCAGAGTATAAAATCCATCCATCTGACAGCAGGCAAGGTGCGCAACCTGCCTTTTACACGTATGGTGAGCAACCCTACATTAAGCTGTAACTTGGAGAATCTGCCATAAATATTAATGACCCCACTAAATATGTAAAAAAAGACAAAATATCTGGTGTTTTTTTTAAGCTTGTATCATATTAACAGCAAAGGGAAGAGGAGCACAGCTGCTTGCAGTGCAACATGGGTATTCAAATGAGGCATGCCCACTGCTGACACGCCCCTAAATGCATGCTTGGTCTCTCGGCAGAGCCCTGCAGCTGTCAAGAATGCCAGAGCCTGAGGCATGCTTTGCCCGCAGTCTAAGATGCTGACATCATAAATAGGGAACCAAAACTTTTTCTTTTTTTCGCAACAGCTTGGTGCTTAGAACCTCTTGGATCTCTGTTTAAGAAGTTTCTTCTACTTTTGTACAAGTTTAGCACAGCCAGTGTAAACAGGGCCTGAAAAAATTGAGTGAAACTCATGGTCGTTCCTCTCCACGGAAATCTTTAGTAAAAGGCGAAAGATTTATTCGATCTGAAGAGAAACCAGAGTATAAAATCCATCCATCTGACAGCAGGCAAGGTGCGGAACCTGCCTTTTACACGTATGGTGAGCAACCCTACATTAAGCTGTAACTTGGAGAATCTGCCATAAATATTAATGACCCCACTAAATATGTATAAAAAGAAAAAATATCTGGGTTTTTTTTAAGCTTGTATCATATTAACAGCAAAGGGAAGAGGAGCACAGCTGCTTGCAGTGCAACATGGGTATTCAAATGAGGCATGCCCACTGCTGACACGCCCCTAAATGCATGCTTGGTCTCTCGGCAGAGCCCTGCAGCTGTCAAGAATGCCAGAGCCTGAGGCATGCTTTGCCCGCAGTCAAAGATGCTGACATCATAAATAGGGAACCAAAACTTTTTCTTTTTTTCGCAACAGCTTGGTGCTTAGAACCTCTTGGATCTCTGTTTAAGAAGTTTCTTCTACTTTTGTACAAGTTTAGCACAGCCAGTGTAAACTGGGCCTGAAAAAATTGAGTGAAACTCATGGTCGTTCCTCTCCACGGAAATCTTTAGTAAAAGGCGAAAGATTTATTCGATCTGAAAAGAAACCAGAGTATAAAATCCATCCATCTGACAGCAGGCAAGGTGCGGAACCTGCCTTTTACACGTATGGTGAGCAACCCTACATTAAGCTGTAACTTGGAGAATCTGCCATAAATATTAATGACCCCACTAAATATGTATAAAAAGAAAAAATATCTGTTTTTTTTTTAAGCTTGTATCATATTAACAGCAAAGGGAAGAGGAGCACAGCTGCTTGCAGTGCAACATGGGTATTCAAATGAGGCATGCCCACTGCTGACACGCCCCTAAATGCATGCTTGGTCTCTCGGCAGAGCCCCGCAGCTGTCAAGAATGCCAGAGCCTGAGGCATGCTTTGCCCGCAGTCAAAGATGCTGACATCATAAATAGGGAACCAAAACTTTTTCTTTTTTTCGCAACAGCTTGGTCCTTAGAACCTCTTGGATCTCTGTTTAAGACGTTTCTTCTACTTTTGTACAAGTTTAGCACAGCCAGTGTAAACTGGGCCTGAAAAAATTGAGTGAAACTCGTGGTCGTTCCTCTCCACGGAAATCTTTAGTAAAAGGCGAAAGATTTATTCGATCTGAAGAGAAACCAGAGTATAAAGTCCATCCATCTGACAGCAGGCAAGGTGCGGAACCTGCCTTTTACACGTATGGTGAGCAACCCTACATTAAGCTGTAACTTGGAGAATCTGCCATAAATATTAACGACCCCACTAAATATGTAAAAAAAGACAAAATATCTGGTGTTTTTTTAAGCTTGTATCATATTAACAGCAAAGGGAAGAGGAGCACAGCTGCTTGCAGTGCAACATGGGTATTCAAATGAGGCATGCCCACTGCTGACAC
Source organism: Pelobates fuscus (assembly GCF_036172605.1). NCBI lineage: Eukaryota > Metazoa > Chordata > Amphibia > Anura > Pelobatidae > Pelobates > Pelobates fuscus. Next base: position 15,128,373 of record NC_086323.1, on the reverse strand, counting down.
GCCCCTAAATGCATGCTTGGTCTCTCGGCAGAGCCCCGCAGCTGTCAAGAATGCCAGAGCCTGAGGCATGCTTTGCCCGCAGTCAAAGATGCTGACATCATAAATAGGGAACCAAAACTTTTTCTTTTTTTCGCAACAGCTTGGTCCTTAGAACCTCTTGGATCTCTGTTTAAGACGTTTCTTCTACTTTTGTACAAGTTTAGCACAGCCAGTGTAAACTGGGCCTGAAAAAATTGAGTGAAACTCGTGGTCGTTCCTCTCCACGGAAATCTTTAGTAAAAGGCGAAAGATTTATTCGATCTGAAGAGAAACCAGAGTATAAAGTCCATCCATCTGACAGCAGGCAAGGTGTGGAACCTGCCTTTCACACGTATGGTGAGCAACCCTACATTAAGCTGTAACTTGGAGAATCTGCCATAAATATTAATGACCCCACTAAATATGTAAAAAAAGAAAAAAATATATATATTTTTTTTTTTAGCTTGTATCATGTTAACAGCAAAGGGAAGAGGAGCACAGCTGCTTGCAGTGCAACATGGGTATTCAAATGAGGCATGCCCACTGCTGACACGCCCCTAAATGCATGCTTGGTCTCTCGGCAGAGCCCCGCAGCTGTCAAGAATGCCAGAGCCTGAGGCATGCTTTGCCCGCAGTCAAAGATGCTGACATCATAAATAGGGAACCAAAACTTTTTCTTTTTTTCGCAACAGCTTGGTGCTTAGAACCTCTTGGATCTCTGTTTAAGACGTTTCTTCTACTTTTGTACAAGTTTAGCACAGCCAGTGTAAACTGGGCCTGAAAAAATTGAGTGAAACTCGTGGTCGTTCCTCTCCACGGAAATCTTTAGTAAAAGGCAAAAGATTTATTCGATCTGAAGAGAAACCAGAGTATAAAGTCCATCCATCTGACAGCAGGCAAGGTGTGGAACCTGCCTTTCACACGTATGGTGAGCAACCCTACATTAAGCTTTAACTTGGAGAATCTGCCATAAATATTAATGACCCCACTAAATATGTAAAAAAAGAAAAAAATATCTTTTTTTTTTTTTTTTTAGCTTGTATCATGTTAACAGCAAAGGGAAGAGGAGCACAGCTGCTTGCAGTGCAACATGGGTATTCAAATGAGGCATGCCCACTGCTGACACGCCCCTAAATGCATGCTTGGTCTCTCGGCAGAGCCCTGCAGCTGTCAAGAATGCCAGAGCCTGAGGCATGCTTTGCCCGCAGTCAAAGATGCTGACATCATAAATAGGGAACCAAAACTTTTTCTTTTTTTCGCAACAGCTTGGTCCTTAGAACCTCTTGGATCTCTGTTTAAGACGATTCTTCTAATTTTGTACAAGTTTGGCACAGCCAGTGTAAACTCAAAAAATTGAGTGAAACTCGTGGTCGTTCCTCTCCACGGAAATCTTTAGTAAAAGGCGAAAGATTTATTCGATCTGAAGAGAAACCAGAGTATAAAATCCATCCATCTGACAGCAGGCAAGGTGCGGAACCTGCCTTTTACACGTATGGTGAGCAACCCTACATTAAGCTGTAACTTGGAGAATCTGCCATAAATATTAATGACCCCTCTAAATATGTAAAAAAAGAAAAAATATCTGTTTTTTTTTTTTTTTTAGGTTGTATCATGTTAACAGCAAAGGGAAGAGGAGCACAGCTGCTTGCAGTGCAACATGGGTATTCAAATGAGGCATGCCCACTGCTGACACGCCCCTAAATGCATGCTTGGTCTCTCGGCAGAGCCCCGCAGCTGTCAAGAATGCCAGAGCCTGAGGCATGCTTTGCCCGCAGTCAAAGATGCTGACATCATAAATAGGGAACCAAAACTTTTTCTTTTTTTCGCAACAGCTTGGTGCTTAGAACCTCTTGGATCTCTGTTTAAGAAGTTTCTTCTACTTTTGTACAAGTTTAGCACAGCCAGTATAAACTGGGCCTGAAAAAATTGAGTGAAACTCGTGTTCGTTCCTCTCCACGGAAATCTTTAGTAAAAGGCGAAAGATTTATTCGATCTGAAGAGAAACCAGAGTATAAAGTCTATCCATCTGACAGCAGGCAAGGTGTGGAACCTGCCTTTCACACGTATGGTGAGCAACCCTACATTAAGCTGTAACTTGGAGAATCTGCCATAAATATTAATGACCCCACTAAATATGTAAAAAAAGAAAAAAATATCTTTTTTTTTTTTTAGCTTGTATCATGTTAACAGCAAAGGGAAGAGGAGCACAGCTGCTTGCAGTGCAACATGGGTATTCAAATGAGGCATGCCCACTGCTGACACGCCCCTAAATGCATGCTTGGTCTCTCGGCTGAGCCCCGCAGCTGTCAAGAATGCCAGAGCCTGAGGCATGCTTTGCCCGCAGTCAAAGATGCTGACATCATAAATAGGGAACCAAAACTTTTTCTTTTTTTCGCAACAGCTTGGTGCTTAGAACCTCTTGGATCTCTGTTTAAGACGTTTCTTCTACTTTTGTACAAGTTTACCACAGCCAGTGTAAACTGGGCCTGAAAAAATTGAGTGAAACTCGTGGTCGTTCCTCTCCACGGAAATCTTTAGTAAAAGGCGAAAGATTTATTCGATCTGAAGAGAAACCAGAGTATAAAATCCATCCATCTGACAGCAGGCAAGGTGCGGAACCTGCCTTTTACACGTATGGTGAGCAACCCTACATTAAGCTGTAACTTGGAGAATCTGCCATAAATATTAATGACCCCACTAAATATGTAAAAAAAGAAAAAATCTCTGTTTTTTTTTAAGCTTGTATCATATTAACAGCAAAGGGAAGAGGAGCACAGCTGCTTGCAGTGCAACATGGGTATTCAAATGAGGCATGCCCACTGCTGACACGCCCCTAAATGCATGCTTGGTCTCTCGGCAGAGCCCTGCAGCTGTCAAGAATGCCAGAGCCTGAGGCATGCTTTGCCCGCAGTCAAAGATGCTGACATCATAAATAGGGATCCAAAACTTTTTCTTTTTTTCGCAACAGCTTGGTGCTTAGAACCTCTTGGATCTCTGTTTAAGAAGTTTCTTCTACTTTTGTACAAGTTTAGCACAGCCAGTATAAACTGGGCCTGAAAAAATTGAGTGAAACTCGTGGTCGTTCCTCTCCACGGAAATCTTTAGTAAAAGGCGAAAGATTTATTCGATCTGAAGAGAAACCAGAGTATAAAGTCCATCCATCTGACAGCAGGCAAGGTGCGGAACCTGCCTTTTACACGTATGGTGAGCAACCCTACATTAAGCTGTAACTTGGAGAATCTGCCATAAATATTAACGACCCCACTAAATATGTAAAAAAAGACAAAATATCTGGTGTTTTTTTAAGCTTGTATCATATTAACAGCAAAGGGAAGAGGAGCACAGCTGCTTGCAGTGCAACATGGGTATTCAAATGAGGCATGCCCACTGCTGTTACGCCTCTAAATGCATGCTTGGTCTCTCGGCAGAGCCCCGCAGCTGTCAAGAATGCCAGAGCCTGAGGCATGCTTTGCCCGCAGTCAAAGATGCTGACATCATAAATAGGGAACCAAAACTTTTTCTTTTTTTCGCAACAGCTTGGTCCTTAGAACCTCTTGGATCTCTGTTTAAGACTTTTCTTCTACTTTTGTACAAGTTTAGCACAGCCAGTGTAAACTGGGCCTGAAAAAATTGAGTGAAACTCGTGGTCGTTCCTCTCCACGGAAATCTTTAGTAAAAGGCGAAAGATTTATTCGATCTGAAGAGAAAACAGAGTATAAAGTCCATCCATCTGACAGCAGGCAAGGTGTGGAACCTGCCTTTCACACGTATGGTGAGCAACCCTACATTAAGCTTTAACTTGGAGAATCTGCCATAAATATTAATGACCCCACTAAATATGTAAAAAAAGAAAAAAATATCTTTTTTTTTTTTTTTTAGCTTGTATCATGTTAACAGCAAAGGGAAGAGGAGCACAGCTGCTTGCAGTGCAACATGGGTATTCAAATGAGGCATGCCCACTGCTGACACGCCCCTAAATGCATGCTTGGTCTCTCGGCAGAGCCCCGCAGCTGTCAAGAATGCCAGAGCCTGAGGCATGCTTTGCCCGCAGTCAAAGATGCTGACATCATAAATAGGGAACCAAAACTTTTTCTTTTTTTCGCAACAGCTTGGTCCTTAGAACCTCTTGGATTTCTGTTTAAGACGTTTCTTCTACTTTTGTACAAGTTTGGCACAGCCAGTGTAAACTGAAAAAATTGAGTGAAATTCGTGGTCGTTCCTCTCCACGGAAATCTTTAGTAAAAGGCGAAAGATTTATTCGATCTGAAGAGAAACCATAGTATAAAATCCATCCATCTGACAGCAGGCAAGGTGCGGAACCTGCCTTTTACACGTATGGTGAGCAACCCTACATTAAGCTGTAACTTGGAGAATCTGCCATAAATATTAATGACCCCACTAAATATGTAAAAAAAGAAAAAATCTCTGTTTTTTTTTAAGCTTGAATCATATTAACAGCAAAGGGAAGAGGAGCACAGCTGCTTGCAGTGCAACATGGGTATTCAAATGAGGCATGCCCACTGCTGACACGCCCCTAAATGCATGCTTGGTCTCTCGGCAGAGCCCTGCAGCTGTCAAGAATGCCAGAGCCTGAGGCATGCTTTGCCCGCAGTCAAAGATGCTGACATCATAAATAGGGATCCAAAACTTTTTCTTTTTTTCGCAACAGCTTGGTGCTTAGAACCTCTTGGATCTCTGTTTAAGAAGTTTCTTCTACTTTTGTACAAGTTTAGCACAGCCAGTGTAAACTGGGCCTGAAAAAATTGAGTGAAACTCGTGTTCGTTCCTCTCCACGGAAATCTTTAGTAAAAGGCGAAAGATTTATTCGATCTGAAGAGAAACCAGAGTATAAAGTCCATCCATCTGACAGCAGGCAAGGTGCGGAACCTGCCTTTTACATGTATGGTGAGCAACCCTACATTAAACTGTAACTTGGAGAATCTGCCATAAATATTAATGACCCCACTAAATTTGTAAAAAAAGACAAAATATCTGGTGTTTTTTTACGCTTGTATCATATTAACAGCAAAGGGAAGAGGAGCACAGCTGCTTGCAGTGCAACATGGGTATTCAAATGAGGCATGCCCACTGCTGACACGCCCCTAAATGCATGCTTGGTCTCTCGGCAGAGCCCTGCAGCTGTCAAGAATGCCAGAGCCTGAGGCATGCTTTGCCCGCAGTCAAAGATGCTGACATCATAAATAGGGAACCAAAACTTTTTCTTTTTTTCGCAACAGCTTGGTGCTTAGAACCTCTTGGATCTCTGTTTAAGAAGTTTCTTCTACTTTTGTACAAGTTTAGCACAGCCAGTGTAAACTGGGCCTGAAAAAATTGAGTGAAACTCGTGTTCGTTCCTCTCCACGGAAATCTTTAGTAAAAGGCGAAAGATTTATTCGATCTGAAGAGAAACCAGAGTATAAAGTCCATCCATCTGACAGCAGGCAAGGTGTGGAACCTGCCTTTCACACGTATGGTGAGCAACCCTACATTAAGCTGTAACTTGGAGAATCTGCCATAAATATTAATGACCCCACTAAATATGTAAAAAAAGAAAAAATCTCTGTTTTTTTTTAAGCTTGTATCATATTAACAGCAAAGGGAAGAGGAGCACAGCTGCTTGCAGTGCAACATGGGTATTCAAATGAGGCATGCCCACTGCTGACACACCCCTAAATGCATGCTTGGTCTCTCGGCAGAGCCCTGCAGCTGTCAAGAATGCCAGAGCCTGAGGCATGCTTTGCCCGCAGTCAAAGATGCTGACATCATAAATAGGGAACCAAAACTTTTTCTTTTTTTCGCAACAGCTTGGTGCTTAGAACCTCTTGGATCTCTGTTTAAGAAGTTTCTTCTACTTTTGTACAAGTTTAGCACAGCCAGTGTAAACTGGGCCTGAAAAAATTGAGTGAAACTCGTGTTCGTTCCTCTCCACGGAAATCTTTAGTAAAAGGCAAAAGATTTATTCAATCTGAAGAGAAACCAGAGTATAAAGTCCATCCATCTGACAGCAGGCAAGGTGCGGAACCTGCCTTTTACACGTATGGTGAGCAACCCTACATTAAACTGTAACTTGGGGAATCTGCCATAAATATTAATGACCCCACTAAATATGTAAAAAAAGACAAAATATCTGGTGTTTTTTTACGCTTGTATCATATTAACAGCAAAGGGAAGAGGAGCACAGCTGCTTGCAGTGCAACATGGGTATTCAAATGAGGCATGCCCACTGCTGACACGCCCCTAAATGCATGCTTGGTCTCTCGGCAGAGCCCTGCAGCTGTCAAGAATGCCAGAGCCTGAGACATGCTTTGCCCGCAGTCAAAGATGCTGACATCATAAATAGGGATCCAAAACTTTTTCTTTTTTTCGCAACAGCTTGGTGCTTAGAACCTCTTGGATCTCTGTTTAAGAAGTTTCTTCTACTTTTGTACAAGTTTAGCACAGCCAGTGTAAACTGGGCCTGAAAAAATTGAGTGAAACTCATGGTCGTTCCTCTCCACGGAAATCATTAGTAAAAGGCGAAAGATTTATTCGATCTGAAGAGAAACCAGAGTATAAAGTCCATCCATCTGACAGCAGGCAAGGTGTGGAACCTGCCTTTCACACGTATGGTGAGCAACCCTACATTAAGCTGTAACTTGGAGAATCTGCCATAAATATTAATGACCCCACTAAATATGTAAAAAAAAGAAAAAAATATCTTTTTTTTTTTTTTTTTTAGCTTGTATCATGTTAACAGCAAAGGGAAGAGGAGCACAGCTGCTTGCAGTGCAACATGGGTATTCAAATGAGGCATGCCCACTGCTGACACGCCCCTAAATGCATGCTTGGTCTCTCGGCAGAGCCCTGCAGCTGTCAAGAATGCCAGAGCCTGAGGCATGCTTTGCCCGCAGTCAAAGATGCTGACATCATAAATAGGGATCCAAAACTTTTTCTTTTTTTCGCAACAGCTTGGTGCTTAGAACCTCTTGGATCTCTGTTTAAGAAGTTTCTTCTACTTTTGTACAAGTTTAGCACAGCCAGTGTAAACTGGGCCTGAAAAAATTGAGTGAAACTCGTGGTCGTTCCTCTACACGGAAATCTTTAGTAAAAGGCGAAAGATTTATTCGATCTGAAGAGAAACCAGAGTATAAAGTCCATCCATCTGACAGCAGGCAAGGTGCGGAACCTGCCTTTTACATGTATGGTGAGCAACCCTACATTAAACTGTAACTTGGAGAATCTGCCATAAATATTAATGACCCCACTAAATATGTAAAAAAAGACAAAATATCTGGTGTTTTTTTACGCTTGTATCATATTAACAGCAAAGGGAAGAGGAGCACAGCTGCTTGCAGTGCAACATGGGTATTCAAATGAGGCATTCCCACTGCTGACACACCCCTAAATGCATGCTTGGTCTCTCGGCAGAGCCCTGCAGCTGTCAAGAATGCCAGAGCCTGAGGCATGCTTTGCCCGCAGTCAAAGATGCTGACATCATAAATAGGGAACCAAAACTTTTTCTTTTTTTCGCAACAGCTTGGTGCTTAGAACCTCTTGGATCTCTGTTTAAGAAGTTTCTTCTACTTTTGTACAAGTTTAGCACAGCCAGTGTAAACTGGGCCTGAAAAATTGAGTGAAACTCGTGTTTGTTCCTCTCCACGGAAATCTTTAGTAAAAGGCAAAAGATTTATTCAATCTGAAGAGAAACCAGAGTATAAAGCCCATCCATCTGACAGCAGGCAAGGTGCGGAACCTGCCTTTTACACGTATGGTGAGCAACCCTACATTAAGCTGTAACTTGGAGAATCTGCCATAAATATTAATGACCCCACTAAATATGTAAAAAAAGAAAAAATATCTGGGGGTTTTTTTAAGCTTGTATCATATTAACAGCAAACGGAAGAGGAGCACAGCTGCTTGCAGTGCAACATGGGTATTCAAATGAGGCATGCCCACTGCTGACACGCCCCTAAATGCATGCTTGGTCTCTCGGCAGAGCCCTGCAGCTGTCAAGAATGCCAGAGCCTGAGGCATGCTTTGCCCGCAGTCAAAGATGCTGACATCATAAATAGGGAACCAAAACTTTTTCTTTTTTTCGCAACAGCTTGGTGCTTAGAACCTCTTGGATCTCTGTTTAAGAAGTTTCTTCTACTTTTGTACAAGTTTAGCACAGCCAGTGTAAACTGGGCCTGAAAAAATTGAGTGAAACTCATGGTCGTTCCTCTCCACGGAAATCTTTAGTAAAAGGCGAAAGATTTATTCGATCTGAAGAGAAACCAGAGTATAAAGTCCATCCATCTGACAGCAGGCAAGGTGCGGAACCTGCCTTTTACACGTATGGTGAGCAACCCTACATTAAACTGTAACTTGGAGAATCTGCCATAAATATTAATGACCCCACTAAATATGTAAAAAAAAGAAAAAATATCTGGGTTTTTTTTAAGATTGTATCATATTAACAGCAAAGGGAAGAGGAGCACAGCTGCTTGCAGTGCAACATGGGTATTCAAATGAGGCATGCCCACTGCTGACACGCCCCTAGATGCATGCTTGGTCTCTCGGCAGAGCCCTGCAGCTGTCAAGAATGCCAGAGCCTGAGGCATGCTTTGCCCGCAGTCAAAGATGCTGACATCATAAATAGGGAGCCAAAACTTTTTCTTTTTTTTGCAACAACTTGGTGCTTAGATCCTCTTGGATCTCTGTTTAAGAAGTTTCTTCTACTTTTGTACAAGTTTAGCACAGCCAGTGTAAACTGGGCCTGAAAAAATTGAGTGAAACTCATGGTCGTTCCTCTCCACGGAAATCTTTAGTAAAAGGCAAAGATTTATTCAATCTGAAGAGAAACCAGAGTATAAAGACCATCCATCTGACAGCAGGCAAGGTGCGGAACCTGCCTTTTACACGTATGGTGAGCAACCCTACATTAAACTGTAACTTGGAGAATCTGCCATAAATATTAATGACCCCACTAAATATGTAAAAAAAGAAAAAATATCTGGGGGGTTTTTTAAGCTTGTATCATATTAACAGCAAACGGAAGAGGAGCACAGCTGCTTGCAGTGCAACATGGGTATTCAAATGAGGCATGCCCACTGCTGACACGCCCCTAAATGCATGCTTGGTCTCTCGGCAGAGCCCTGCAGCTGTCAAGAATGCCAGAGCCTGAGGCATGCTTTGCCCGCAGTCAAAGATGCTGACATCATAAATAGGGAACCAAAACTTTTTCTTTTTTTCGCAACAGCTTGGTGCTTAGAACCTCTTGGATCTCTGTTTAAGAAGTTTCTTCTACTTTTGTACAAGTTTAGCACAGCCAGTGTAAACTGGGCCTGAAAAAATTGAGTGAAACTCGTGTTCGTTCCTCTCCACGGAAATCTTTAGTAAAAGGCGAAAGATTTATTCGATCTGAAGAGAAACCAGAGTATAAAGTCCATCCATCTGACAGCAGGCAAGGTGTGGAACCTGCCTTTCACACGTATGGTGAGCAACCCTACATTAAGCTTTAACTTGGAGAATCTGCCATAAATATTAATGACCCCACTAAATATGTAAAAAAAGAAAAAAATATCTTTTTTTTTTTTTTTTTTTTAGCTTGTATCATGTTAACAGCAAAGGGAAGAGGAGCACAGCTGCTTGCAGTGCAACATGGGTATTCAAATGAGGCATGCCCACTGCTGACACGCCCCTAAATGCATGCTTGGTCTCTCGGCAGAGCCCCGCAGCTGTCAAGAATGCCAGAGCCTGAGGCATGCTTTGCCCGCAGTCAAAGATGCTGACATCATAAATAGGGAACCAAAACTTTTTCTTTTTTTCGCAACAGCTTGGTGCTTAGAACCTCTTGGATCTCTGTTTAAGACGTTTCTTCTACTTTTGTACAAGTTTAGCACAGCCAGTGTAAACTGGGCCTGAAAAAATTGAGTGAAATTCGTGGTCGTTCCTCTCCACGGAAATCTTTAGTAAAAGGCGAAAGATTTATTCGATCTGAAGAGAAACCATAGTATAAAATCCATCCATCTGACAGCAGGCAAGGTGCGGAACCTGCCTTTTACACGTATGGTGAGCAACCCTACATTAAGCTGTAACTTGGAGAATCTGCCATAAATATTAATGACCCCACTAAATATGTAAAAAAAGAAAAAATCTCTGTTTTTTTTTAAGCTTGTATCATATTAACAGCAAAGGGAAGAGGAGCACAGCTGCTTGCAGTGCAACATGGGTATTCAAATGAGGCATGCCCACTGCTGACACGCCCCTAAATGCATGCTTGGTCTCTCGGCAGAGCCCTGCAGCTGTCAAGAATGCCAGAGCCTGAGGCATGCTTTGCCCGCAGTCAAAGATGCTGACATCATAAATAGGGATCCAAAACTTTTTCTTTTTTTCGCAACAGCTTGGTGCTTAGAACCTCTTGGATCTCTGTTTAAGAAGTTTCTTCTACTTTTGTACAAGTTTAGCACAGCCAGTGTAAACTGGGCCTGAAAAAATTGAGTGAAACTCGTGTTCGTTCCTCTCCACGGAAATCTTTAGTAAAAGGCGAAAGATTTATTCGATCTGAAGAGAAACCAGAGTATAAAGTCCATCCATCTGACAGCAGGCAAGGTGCGGAACCTGCCTTTTACATGTATGGTGAGCAACCCTACATTAAACTGTAACTTGGAGAATCTGCCATAAATATTAATGACCCCACTAAATTTGTAAAAAAAGACAAAATATCTGGTGTTTTTTTACGCTTGTATCATATTAACAGCAAAGGGAAGAGGAGCACAGCTGCTTGCAGTGCAACATGGGTATTCAAATGAGGCATGCCCACTGCTGACACGCCCCTAAATGCATGCTTGGTCTCTCGGCAGAGCCCTGCAGCTGTCAAGAATGCCAGAGCCTGAGGCATGCTTTGCCCGCAGTCAAAGATGCTGACATCATAAATAGGGAACCAAAACTTTTTCTTTTTTTCGCAACAGCTTGGTGCTTAGAACCTCTTGGATCTCTGTTTAAGAAGTTTCTTCTACTTTTGTACAAGTTTAGCACAGCCAGTGTAAACTGGGCCTGAAAAAATTGAGTGAAACTCGTGTTCGTTCCTCTCCACGGAAATCTTTAGTAAAAGGCGAAAGATTTATTCGATCTGAAGAGAAACCAGAGTATAAAGTCCATCCATCTGACAGCAGGCAAGGTGTGGAACCTGCCTTTCACACGTATGGTGAGCAACCCTACATTAAGCTGTAACTTGGAGAATCTGCCATAAATATTAATGACCCCACTAAATATGTAAAAAAAGAAAAAATCTCTGTTTTTTTTTAAGCTTGTATCATATTAACAGCAAAGGGAAGAGGAGCACAGCTGCTTGCAGTGCAACATGGGTATTCAAATGAGGCATGCCCACTGCTGACACACCCCTAAATGCATGCTTGGTCTCTCGGCAGAGCCCTGCAGCTGTCAAGAATGCCAGAGCCTGAGGCATGCTTTGCCCGCAGTCAAAGATGCTGACATCATAAATAGGGAACCAAAACTTTTTCTTTTTTTCGCAACAGCTTGGTGCTTAGAACCTCTTGGATCTCTGTTTAAGAAGTTTCTTCTACTTTTGTACAAGTTTAGCACAGCCAGTGTAAACTGGGCCTGAAAAAATTGAGTGAAACTCGTGTTCGTTCCTCTCCACGGAAATCTTTAGTAAAAGGCAAAAGATTTATTCAATCTGAAGAGAAACCAGAGTATAAAGTCCATCCATCTGACAGCAGGCAAGGTGCGGAACCTGCCTTTTACACGTATGGTGAGCAACCCTACATTAAACTGTAACTTGGAGAATCTGCCATAAATATTAATGACCCCACTAAATATGTAAAAAAAGACAAAATATCTGGTGTTTTTTTACGCTTGTATCATATTAACAGCAAAGGGAAGAGGAGCACAGCTGCTTGCAGTGCAACATGGGTATTCAAATGAGGCATGCCCACTGCTGACACGCCCCTAAATGCATGCTTGGTCTCTCGGCAGAGCCCTGCAGCTGTCAAGAATGCCAGAGCCTGAGACATGCTTTGCCCGCAGTCAAAGATGCTGACATCATAAATAGGGATCCAAAACTTTTTCTTTTTTTCGCAACAGCTTGGTGCTTAGAACCTCTTGGATCTCTGTTTAAGAAGTTTCTTCTACTTTTGTACAAGTTTAGCACAGCCAGTGTAAACTGGGCCTGAAAAAATTGAGTGAAACTCATGGTCGTTCCTCTCCACGGAAATCTTTAGTAAAAGGCGAAAGATTTATTCGATCTGAAGAGAAACCAGAGTATAAAGTCCATCCATCTGACAGCAGGCAAGGTGCGGAACCTGCCTTTTACACGTATGGTGAGCAACCCTACATTAAACTGTAACTTGGAGAATCTGCCATAAATATTAATGACCCCACTAAATATGTAAAAAAAAGAAAAAATATCTGGGTTTTTTTTAAGATTGTATCATATTAACAGCAAAGGGAAGAGGAGCACAGCTGCTTGCAGTGCAACATGGGTATTCAAATGAGGCATGCCCACTGCTGACACGCCCCTAAATGCATGCTTGGTCTCTCGGCAGAGCCCTGCAGCTGTCAAGAATGCCAGAGCCTGAGGCATGCTTTGCCCGCAGTCAAAGATGCTGACATCATAAATAGGGATCCAAAACTTTTTCTTTTTTTCGCAACAGCTTGGTGCTTAGAACCTCTTGGATCTCTGTTTAAGAAGTTTCTTCTACTTTTGTACAAGTTTAGCACAGCCAGTGTAAACTGGGCCTGAAAAAATTGAGTGAAACTCGTGTTCGTTCCTCTCCACGGAAATCTTTAGTAAAAGGCGAAAGATTTATTCGATCTGAAGAGAAACCAGAGTATAAAGTCCATCCATCTGACAGCAGGCAAGGTGCGGAACCTGCCTTTTACATGTATGGTGAGCAACCCTACATTAAACTGTAACTTGGAGAATCTGCCATAAATATTAATGACCCCACTAAATTTGTAAAAAAAGACAAAATATCTGGTGTTTTTTTACGCTTGTATCATATTAACAGCAAAGGGAAGAGGAGCACAGCTGCTTGCAGTGCAACATGGGTATTCAAATGAGGCATGCCCACTGCTGACACGCCCCTAAATGCATGCTTGGTCTCTCGGCAGAGCCCTGCAGCTGTCAAGAATGCCAGAGCCTGAGGCATGCTTTGCCCGCAGTCAAAGATGCTGACATCATAAATAGGGAACCAAAACTTTTTCTTTTTTTCGCAACAGCTTGGTGCTTAGAACCTCTTGGATCTCTGTTTAAGAAGTTTCTTCTACTTTTGTACAAGTTTAGCACAGCCAGTGTAAACTGGGCCTGAAAAAATTGAGTGAAACTCGTGTTCGTTCCTCTCCACGGAAATCTTTAGTAAAAGGCGAAAGATTTATTCGATCTGAAGAGAAACCAGAGTATAAAGTCCATCCATCTGACAGCAGGCAAGGTGTGGAACCTGCCTTTCACACGTATGGTGAGCAACCCTACATTAAGCTGTAACTTGGAGAATCTGCCATAAATATTAATGACCCCACTAAATATGTAAAAAAAGAAAAAATCTCTGTTTTTTTTTAAGCTTGTATCATATTAACAGCAAAGGGAAGAGGAGCACAGCTGCTTGCAGTGCAACATGGGTATTCAAATGAGGCATGCCCACTGCTGACACACCCCTAAATGCATGCTTGGTCTCTCGGCAGAGCCCTGCAGCTGTCAAGAATGCCAGAGCCTGAGGCATGCTTTGCCCGCAGTCAAAGATGCTGACATCATAAATAGGGAACCAAAACTTTTTCTTTTTTTCGCAACAGCTTGGTGCTTAGAACCTCTTGGATCTCTGTTTAAGAAGTTTCTTCTACTTTTGTACAAGTTTAGCACAGCCAGTGTAAACTGGGCCTGAAAAAATTGAGTGAAACTCGTGTTCGTTCCTCTCCACGGAAATCTTTAGTAAAAGGCAAAAGATTTATTCAATCTGAAGAGAAACCAGAGTATAAAGTCCATCCATCTGACAGCAGGCAAGGTGCGGAACCTGCCTTTTACACGTATGGTGAGCAACCCTACATTAAACTGTAACTTGGAGAATCTGCCATAAATATTAATGACCCCACTAAATATGTAAAAAAAGACAAAATATCTGGTGTTTTTTTACGCTTGTATCATATTAACAGCAAAGGGAAGAGGAGCACAGCTGCTTGCAGTGCAACATGGGTATTCAAATGAGGCATGCCCACTGCTGACACGCCCCTAAATGCATGCTTGGTCTCTCGGCAGAGCCCTGCAGCTGTCAAGAATGCCAGAGCCTGAGACATGCTTTGCCCGCAGTCAAAGATGCTGACATCATAAATAGGGATCCAAAACTTTTTCTTTTTTTCGCAACAGCTTGGTGCTTAGAACCTCTTGGATCTCTGTTTAAGAAGTTTCTTCTACTTTTGTACAAGTTTAGCACAGCCAGTGTAAACTGGGCCTGAAAAAATTGAGTGAAACTCATGGTCGTTCCTCTCCACGGAAATCTTTAGTAAAAGGCGAAAGATTTATTCGATCTGAAGAGAAACCAGAGTATAAAGTCCATCCATCTGACAGCAGGCAAGGTGCGGAACCTGCCTTTTACACGTATGGTGAGCAACCCTACATTAAACTGTAACTTGGAGAATCTGCCATAAATATTAATGACCCCACTAAATATGTAAAAAAAAGAAAAAATATCTGGGTTTTTTTTAAGATTGTATCATATTAACAGCAAAGGGAAGAGGAGCACAGCTGCTTGCAGTGCAACATGGGTATTCAAATGAGGCATGCCCACTGCTGACACGCCCCTAGATGCATGCTTGGTCTCTCGGCAGAGCCCTGCAGCTGTCAAGAATGCCAGAGCCTGAGGCATGCTTTGCCCGCAGTCAAAGATGCTGACATCATAAATAGGGAGCCAAAACTTTTTCTTTTTTTTGCAACAACTTGGTGCTTAGATCCTCTTGGATCTCTGTTTAAGAAGTTTCTTCTACTTTTGTACAAGTTTAGCACAGCCAGTGTAAACTGGGCCTGAAAAAATTGAGTGAAACTCATGGTCGTTCCTCTCCACGGAAATCTTTAGTAAAAGGCAAAGATTTATTCAATCTGAAGAGAAACCAGAGTATAAAGACCATCCATCTGACAGCAGGCAAGGTGCGGAACCTGCCTTTTACACGTATGGTGAGCAACCCTACATTAAACTGTAACTTGGAGAATCTGCCATAAATATTAATGACCCCACTAAATATGTAAAAAAAGACAAAATATCTGGTGTTTTTTTAAGCTTGTATCATATTAACAGCAAAGGGAAGAGGAGCACAGCTGCTTGCAGTGCAACATGGGTATTCAAATGAGGCATGCCCACTGCTGACACGCCCCTAAATGCATGCTTGGTCTCTCGGCAGAGCCCTGCAGCTGTCAAGAATGCCAGAGCCTGAGGCATGAAGCCCATGGAACAGTGAAACAGGGGAGTGGGCCTTGACAAGGCCAGGAAGTGGGCAGGTGGAAAATTATGGGATGGTTTAGGGTGGGGCTAAGTAGGGGAGGAGTCAGGTAGTGTAAATAGGCGGCCATCTTAAGTGAGGAGCCAGTTAATCTGAATTGCACTGACCTGTCACTTGTGGCTGGTCGGCGGAGTTCTTTTCTTTTTTCTCCCTCTGCAGGTAATGGCGTCACTGGAGGAGATTCTGGACGGAGTTCGGGCGGCGGTTCGTGACAGAGGAATGGCGTGGCTGCATGAACAGATCGGGGCTGCTGCCACCCACGCGGAGGGACCGGAGAGGAGGTCAGCGCGGAGGACCAGGCCGCCGCAGAGGTTGAGCCCAGGGGAGGCCCCGGCGGCCCGGCGGCGGAGGAGCCCTTCGGCGGTCGGCGGGTCGGCTGCCGGACCGAGCACAGCGGCGGAGGACGGAGTGCGGCGGGCGCCATCGGGCGGACCCGCCGGGCAGGCGACAGCGGGCGCGAAGCGGAGGCCACGAGGTCCAAAGGCGCCCCGCGTAATGGCGGCCGGCGGGACAGCAGGAAGTGGGAGTGCTGCAACGCCAGCGGACCATGCGGCTGCGGATGGCATCACCCACGCGGCCAGTGGGCAACAGACGGAGCGTCCCGGTGAGTCAACCTCCAGCGGTATCACTGAGGGGCAAAAGGGGAACGCAAAACGGGTTCCCATAGTACAAGCGGTCCGCCAGGCATTGCGGGGAGACCAGGTCAGCAGGGGATCCGAAGGGGCGGCTGGAGAGAGGATCAGAACTGAGCACAGTGGAATGGGAGGAGAAAGCAGCGGAGCGGGTCGGGCAGCTCAAAGGTTTTCGGGAGCTAGGAAGGCGACAGGCGGCCTATCCCAGGGGGTCCTGGCGGAGTCAGACAGGGCGGCCGGAGAGAGGCCCGGCGCAGCGGCTGTGGGAGAGCCGGTGGGTTCGACGCGCCACAGGGAAGCAAGGGGCGGCAGTATAGAGCGGGGGGGCCCATCCGGCTGCCCTCAGGTACGGCCAAGTGACAGGGAAGCGGCAGTAAGGGGCCAGGGCGGCGAGCGGCGCAGCAGCAGCGCCAGGTGCAGCAGTGACAGGAGCTGGTCAGGAAGACAGGAGAGCAGGGACAGGAGCCATTCACGGCTAGGCCGCAGCGAGTCAAGGTTCAGCGCCAGGGAGAGGAGAAGGAGATCCAGGTCAGAGGAAGGGAGGCGGAGCAGGAGGCGCAGTGCATCGGGATCTTCGGAGAGGAGCTTCAGGGAGCAGCGGCGGGGAGGACACAGCAAGGGAGGTCGGAGGGAGCTGAGGAGAGGATCCAGGGCAGTCGGAGAAGAGCGTGGGGAGGAAGGGCGGGTAGGGAGCTACTCGGGCAGACTACCCAGGATGTCTTCTCCTTACAGGTCACGGAGTAACTCACCAGCGGTTCCGAGGCGGGACCAGGCGGGCAGGAGTCGGCGACTATTGGGAGCTCCAGTGTCTGAAATGGCGGATGGAGGGACTGCAACCCCGCGGCCTGCGGCGGCCAGGGGCATCAGCGGTGAGTCTTCCTCTACACCACACCCTGGGACATTCATACACTGTTGTTTGAAGTCATTCATAGATTCATGGTCAGAGGATAGGGAACCACTTAGGTTCGATAAGGTTTGGTCAGCAGGTGACGGCAGCGGGTCTGGGTTGGAGAGGGCGACCTCAGGAGTGACAGGTGGTAATGGGGAGGAAACAAGGCCCACTGATAAGCCCGATGGATCGTCGGCGGGGGACGGGGTACTTGACGTGACGGGTGGGGACATTGCGGACGCAGCGCGTCAGAATGTACATGTGTCCTTCGCGGGGCCGTTAGGTTGCCATTTGAAAGGGGAGGTGAAAGAGAAGATTGCGAAAGGGGAATTCGTGGAAATATTTTCCCTTCTTCCCCTGGAGGAATTCTTAGATTTAAAAGAGGAGGACAAGAAGGACGCCAAGAAAGAGGAGGAGGAGAAAAGGCGGAGGTATCGGAAGATACCGAAGACCTTCGGCAATTGGCTATGGGCCTTTTGCATTTTGGCTAGTGTTATTGGGGAGAAGCGGCCGGAGTGCTGCTCGCAGTTGTTTTGTTACTTAGACGGAATTGGGGACGCATACCGCATCTATGGGGGGTTGGCATGGTGGAGGTACGATGAGCAGTTCCGTCAGCGACTGGCGGCCAACCCTTCCATGCGCTGGGACAAATGGACCTGCCGCTGTGGATGCGGTTAATGATGGCGCAAAAGAATGCGCCCTTTCCAGGGACTGCCGGCACCGCTGCCGGGGGGGCGGTGGCGGCAGGTCAAAAGAAAGGTAACTGCTGGGCTTACAACGAGGGACAGTGTAAGTGGGGATCCGCTTGTAGATTCCGTCATGAATGCTCACGGTGCGGCGGGACCCACGGGGTCAACAGGTGTTTCAAGAAGGGTAAGTCGGCCGCAGGGGGGGGAGCAACGGGAGCGGTCGCTCCCGCAGCTCCCGCTGGGGGTGTCACCAGTGAAAGTAGGCGCGATGTTGCCTTGGCTAAGGCAATACGCTGATCAAGCAGTAGCAGAATTCCTTAGGGCGGGCTTTGCCGGGGGTTTTAAAATTCCCTTCAAAGCCACGGGGCCGGGTGCACCTTGTGAGAACCTCAGGTCGGTCAGGGAACACCCGGGGGTGGTGCGGGAGAAATTAGCCAAGGAAGTCCAATTGGGGAGGATGGCGGGGCCATTTCCGGCCCCGCCCTTGGCGAATCTGAGGTTGTCACCATTGGGGGTGGTCCCTAAGAAGGAAGAGGGAAAGTTTCGTTTGATTCATCATTTATCGCACCCAAAGGGGTCTTCGGTGAATGATGACATCGACGCCGACCTATGCTCGGTCTCCTACACGTCATTCGACAAAGCCGTCGAGCTGGTTAGGAGAGCAGGGCGTGGGGCGCTGATGGCCAAGGTGGACGTGGAGGCGGCTTTCCGGCTGCTGCCCATACACCCGGACTGTCACCACCTGTTGGGGTGTCACTTTGAGGGTGAAATCTTCGTGGACTTGTGTCTGCCTATGGGTTGTTCCATCTCTTGTGCCTACTTCGAGAGGTTTAGTACCTTCTTGGAATGGGTGGTGCGCATGGAATCGGCGGGGGGTGCCGTAGTGCACTACTTGGATGATTTTCTGTGTGTCGGCCCACGGGACTCTGAGCGGTGCGCTCAGGTACTGAGGGTGTTCCAGCGGGTGGCTCATACCTTCGGGGTGCCGTTGGCTGGGGACAAGACGGTGGGCCCCACCACGTGCCTTAGCTTCTTGGGACTCGAAATTGATTCGGAGCTCGGGGAATGCAGGTTGCCTAGTGACAAGCTGCGGCATCTGCGACAGCTAGTGGCAATAGTCAAGGGGGCGAGGAAAGTGACCTTGCAGGGGCTCCAATCCCTCGTGGGGAGCCTCAATTTTGCGTGCAGGGTGATCCCCATGGGGAGGATATTTTGTCGGAGGTTGGCACAAGCAACCAGTGGAGTGCGGCGGCCGTCTCACTACATTCGGGTGTCAGCCGAGATGAAAGACGATTTGGGGGTTTGGGAACAGTTTTTGGGCAACTTTAACGGGAAAGTGTTCTTTCGGGAACCGACGGTGTCGTCGGCCGCGATGAAGTTGTTTACAGACGCTTCCGGCAGCATTGGTTTTGGGGCCTACTTGGCGGGTAAGTGGTGCGCGGAGGCGTGGCCGGAACCGTGGAAGGTGAGTCCTCTGATTAAGAACTTAGCATTCTTGGAGTTGTTTCCCATCGTTGTCGCAGTGGTTCTCTGGGGTACGGAGTTGGCTAACAAAAAGGTGGTATTCTACTCCGATAACATGGCGGTAGTGCAAGCGATTAATAGCTTGACCGCCTCGTCGCCCCCGGTAGTACGCTTGCTGCGAAAACTGGTGCTTGGTTGTATGTCATTCAACATAGTGTTCAGGGCTAGGCACATCCCGGGGCTCCAGAATGTGGTGGCTGACTCACTGTCTCGTTTTCAGTGGGAACGCTTTCGGGAGGCAGCACCGGACGCGCAGGCCCAAGGGCAGGAGTGCCCGGGTGTGATGTGGCAACTCGGGATGGCCTGCTTGGAGACTGTGTGAGGAGGTCACTGGCGCCGAGCACTTGGTCGTCTTACATAAAGGTTTGGAAGCTATGGGACGAGACGGTGGCTCAGGTGGGTAGCGCCCCTACGGAGGGGCAACGCTTGGATGCACTTTTATGGTTGCTCTGTCGATTGTTTGCGGCTCAGGCGTCGCCTGCCATGGTGGACAGACACCTATCTGCCTTGGCTTTCCTGTTTAAATTCAATGGCTGGGTTGATGATACAAAACACTTCCTGGTCCGTCAAGCAGTGAAGGGATTCAAGAGGGGGAAGAAAACTGTGGACACGCGTAGGCCAGTGTCCTTTGATTTGTTGCGGGAGCTGGTGGGGGTTCTACCGGGAATTTGCAGCTCCACGTTCGAGGTAACGTTGTTCACGGTGGCATTTTGTGTGGGCTTTTTTCGGTGCATTTCGGATCGGGGAGTTGGTCAGCGCAAACAAGATGGGTCTTGGGGGTCTTCAGCTCGCAGATGTGGAGGTTCGTAGGGACAGGGTGCAAATTCAGTTGCGCCGCTCGAAGACGGACATTTTTGGTAAAGGTTGCACAATTGTGCTGTTCGGGTTGCCTGGTTCTGGGGTGTGCCCAGTGGAAACGGGGTCGGAGTACCGGGCATTGCGCCCGGGGGGTGATGGTTGCTTCCTTGTGCACCAAGACGGCTCGGCCCTGTCGCGTTTCCAGTTTATGAGGGTGTTTCGGATGGGAGTAAGTAAGCTGGGCCTGGAGCCTGGGCAATTTGGGACTCACTCCTTTAGAATTGGGGCGGCGACCGAGGCCGCATGGTTGGGACTGGGGGATGAGAGGATTAAACGCATTGGGAGGTGGGAATCCTTGCGTTTTCGATCATACGTTAGACCGGATAGGCTGGTGTGAGAGGGGCAGTGTTATGCTGTGATGGAAGTGGAATCCATCTGTTTGGTATTAACGTGTTTTTCTTTGCAGGATGGAAGGTGTGGATCTGGGGGCACTCGTATATCTATTGGGCTCAGAAGAGGGCTGCTGTTCGGAGAAGTGGAGCACAGCTCGGTTTTCTTCCAGGAGAAGTGTCAATTTCATGGTTCGGCTTTAGGGGGTTTAGCTGGCAAAGCCTTAGTAGCACGTTGTTTAGCAGGTTGACCGGAGGGTCCTCACCAGACATAGTTTTAATACACAGGGGTGGGAATGATTTGGGTCTGATTCCGCAAAGGGAGTTGGTTAGACGGATGAAGAGAGACGTTGATCGGCTGTTGGACCTGGTCCCTGGCGTGGTGGTGGTGTGGTCGGAAATGGTCCCCCGTTTCACGTGGCGGCACGCCAGGGATCCAGCTGCAGTGGCTCGATGCAGGGGCAAGGTTAACAGGGCAATGGCGAGCTTTGTGCGGCGAGTGGGGGGCATTGTAGTTCGGCATAGGGAACTGGAAGACATGTTGCCGGGTTATTTTAGGAGAGACGGGGTACACTTGTCGGACGTGGGTTGTGACTTGCTCAACCTAGGCTTTCAGGAAGGGATTAGCTTGGCCCTGTTTCAGGGTGGTGGGGGGCGCACATGTCCTTAAGGGATCAAGTCATGTGCTATGGCGGAACAGGGCGTGTTAAAGCCAGGAGTTAGCTGGAATTGGGAATGGACAGGCCAAGGCCTAGGCTGGAGTAGGCCAGATGGATTAGAGTGTTGGTAGGTTCAAGCTCTTCGGTGGCTTCGAACCTAGGGGGTAGGGGTGTCTGGGTACACCCCTACAGTTAACAGTATGGTTTTGGGGCCTCTCTGGTAGGCCGTGTGTTACTAGTTATATGTTAAGTGAATGTTAATTATTGTTCAAAAGATAGGGTCATTGTCAGGGGTATTGTGCGGGGGGATAGTAATATAATGTTAGCTGGACAATGACCCTAAATTGTTAATTTATTTATTTATATATTTAATAATTAATAAAGCTGTGGACGTTATAATCCAACAGATAAATTTGGTGTCAGTGTTTTATTTAAGGTAAAACTAAAAGTAGCACCTGCCGAATAACGACGGTGCATATGTCATGAAGCCCATGGAACAGTGAAACAGGGGAGTGGGCCTTGACAAGGCCAGGAAGTGGGCAGGTGGAAAATTATGGGATGGTTTAGGGTGGGGCTAAGTAGGGGAGGAGTCAGGTAGTGTAAATAGGCGGCCATCTTAAGTGAGGAGCCAGTTAATCTGAATTGCACTGACCTGTCACTTGTCCCTCCCTCCCTCCCTATAGTTGAGGTTTGATCCCGTTTGGTCACAGCGGCGGGAACAGGGCGTGTTAAAGCCAGGAGTTAGCTGGAATTGGGAATGGACAGGCCAAGGCCTAGGCTGGAGTAGGCCAGATGGATTAGAGTGTTGGTAGGTTCAAGCTCTTCGGTGGCTTCGAACCTAGGGGGTAGGGGTGTCTGGGTACACCCCTACAGTTAACAGTATGGTTTTGGGGCCTCTCTGGTAGGCCGTGTGTTACTAGTTATATGTTAAGTGAATGTTAATTATTGTTCAAAAGATAGGGTCATTGTCAGGGGTATTGTGCGGGGGGATAGTAATATAATGTTAGCTGGACAATGACCCTAAATTGTTAATTTATTTATTTATATATTTAATAATTAATAAAGCTGCGGACGTTATAATCCAACAGATAAATTTGGTGTCAGTGTTTTATTTAAGGTAAAACTAAAAGTAGCACCTGCCGAATAACGACGGTGCATATGTCATGCTTTGCCTGCAGTCAAAGATGCTGACATCATAAATAGGGAACCAAAACTTTTTCTTTTTTTCGCAACAGCTTGGTGCTTAGAACCACTTGGATCTCTGTTTAAGAAGTTTCTTCTACTTTTGTACAAGTTTAGCACAGCCAGTGTAAACTGGGCCTGAAAAAATTGAGTGAAACTGGTGGTCGTTCCTCTCCACGGAAATCTTTAGTAAAAGGCGAAAGATTTATTCGATCTGAAGAGAAACCAGAGTATAAAGTCCATCCATCTGACAGCAGGCAAGGTGCGGAACCTGCCTTTTACACGTATGGTGAGCAACCCTACATTAAGCTGTAACTTGGAGAATCTGCCATAAATATTAATGACCCCACTAAATATGTAAAAAAAAGACAAAACATCTGGTGTTTTTTTAAGCTTGTATCATATTAACAGCAAAGGGAAGAGGAGCACAGCTGCTTGCAGTGCAACATGGGTATTCAAATGAGGCATGCCCACTGCTGACACGCCCCTAAATGCATGCTTGGTCTCTCTGCAGAGCCCTGCAGCTGTCAAGAATGCCAGAGCCTGAGGCATGCTTTGCCCGCAGTCAAAGATGCTGACATCATAAATAGGGAACCAAAACTTTTTCTTTTTTTCGCAACAGCTTGGTGCTTAGAACCTCTTGGATCTCTGTTTAAGAAGTTTCTTCTACTTTTGTACAAGTTTAGCACAGCCAGTGTAAACTGGGCCTGAAAAAATTGAGTGAAACTCATGGTCGTTCCTCTCCACGGAAATCTTTAGTAAAAGGCGAAAGATTTATTCGATCTGAAGAGAAACCAGAGTATAAAGTCCATCCATCTGACAGCAGGCAAGGTGCGGAACCTGCCTTTTACACGTATGGTGAGCAACCCTACATTAAACTGTAACTTGGAGAATCTGCCATAAATATTAATGACCCCACTAAATATGTAAAAAAAGAAAAAAAATATATATATATATTTTTTAGCTTGTATCATATTAACAGCAAAGGGAAGAGGAGCACAGCTGCTTGCAGTGCAACATGGGTATTCAAATGAGGCATGCCCACTGCTGACACGCCCCTAAATTCATGCTTGGTCTCTCGGCAGAGCCCGGCAGCTGTCAAGAATGCCAGAGCCTGAGGCATGCTTTGCCCGCAGTCAAAGATGCTGACATCATAAATAGGGATCCAAAACTTTTTCTTTTTTTCGCAACAGCTTGGTGCTTAGAACCTCTTGGATCTCTGTTTTTAAGAAGTTTCTTCTACTTTTATACAAGTTCAGCACAGCCAGTGTAAACTGGGCCTGAAAAAATTGAGTGAAACTCGTGGTCATTCCTCTCCACGGAAATCTTTAGTAAAAGGCGAAAGATTTATTCGATCTGAAGAGAAACCAGAGTATAAAATCCATCCATCTGACAGCAGGCAAGGTGCGGAACCTGCCTTTTACACGTATGGTGAGCAACCCTACATTAAACTGTAACTTGGAGAATCTGCCATAAATATTAATGACCCCTCTAAATATGTAAAAAAAGACAAAATATCTGGTGTTTTTTTAAGCTTGTATCATATTAACAGCAAAGGGAAGAGGAGCACAGCTGCTTGCAGTGCAACATGGGTATTCAAATGAGGCATGCCCACTGCTGACACGCCCCTAAATGCATGCTTGGTCTATGGCAGAGCCCTGCAGCTGTCAAGAATGCCAGAGCCTGAGGCATGCTTTGCCCGCAGTCAAAGATGCTGACATCATAAATAGGGAACCAAAACTTTTTCTTTTTTTCGCAACAGCTTGGTGCTTAGAACCTCTTGGATCTCTGTTTAAGAAGTTTCTTCTACTTTTGTACAAGTTTAGCACAGCCAGTGTAAACTGGGCCTGAAAAAATTGAGTGAAACTCGTGGTCTTTCCTCTCCACGGAAATCTTTAGTAAAAGGCGAAAGATTTATTCGATCTGAAGAGAAACCAGAGTTTAAAGTCCATCCATCTGACAGCAGGCAAGGTGCGAAACCTGCCTTTTACACGTATGGTGAGCAACCCTACATTAAGCTGTAACTTGGAGAATCTGCCATAAATATTAATGACCCCACTAAATATGTAAAAAAAGACAAAATATCTGGTGTTTTTTTAAGCTTGTATCATATTAACAGCAAAGGGAAGAGGAGCACAGCTGCTTGCAGTGCAACATGGGTATTCAATTGAGGCATGCCCACTGCTGACACGCCCCTAAATGCATGCTTGGTCTCTCGGCAGAGCCCTGCAGCTGTCAAGAATGCCAGAGCCTGAGGCATGCTTTGCCTGCAGTCAAAGATGCTGACATCATAAATAGGGAACCAAAACTTTTTCTTTTTTTCGCAACAGCTTGGTGCTTAGAACCTCTTGGATCTCTGTTTAAGACGTTTCTTCTACTTTTGTACAAGTTTAGCACAGCCAGTGTAAACTGGGCCTGAAAAAAATTGAGTGAAACTCATGATCGTTCCTCTCCACGGAAATCTTTAGTAAAAGGCGAAAGATTTGTTCGATCTGAAAAGAAACCAGAGTATAAAGTCCATCCATCTGACAGCAGGCAAGGTGCGGAACCTGCCTTTTACACGTATGGTGAGCAACCCTACATTAAACTGTAACTTGGAGAATCTGCCATAAATATTAATGACCCCACTAAATATGTAAAAAAAGAAAAAATCTCTGTTTTTTTTTTTAAGCTTGTATCATATTAACAGCAAAGGGAAGAGGAGCACAGCTGCTTGCAGTGCAACATGGGTATTCAAATGAGGCATGCCCACTGCTGACACGCCCCTAAATGCATGCTTGGTCTCTCGGCAGAGCCCTGCAGCTGTCAAGAATGCCAGAGCCTGAGGCATGAAGCCCATGGAACAGTGAAACAGGGGAGTGGGCCTTGACAAGGCCAGGAAGTGGGCAGGTGGAAAATTATGGGATGGTTTAGGGTGGGGCTAAGTAGGGGAGGAGTCAGGTAGTGTAAATAGGCGGCCATCTTAAGTGAGGAGCCAGTTAATCTGAATTGCACTGACCTGTCACTTGTGGAGTTCTTTTCTTTTTTCTCCCTCTGCAGGTAATTGTGTCACTGGAGGAGATTCTGGACGGAGTTCGGGCGGCGGTTCGTGACAGAGGAATGGCATGGCTGCATGAACAGATCGGGGCTGCTGCCACCCACGCGGAGGGACCGGAGAGGAGGTCAGCGCGGAGGACCAGGCCGCCGCAGAGGTTGAGCCCAGAGGAGGCCCCTGCGGCCCGGCGGCGGAGGAGCCCTTCGGCGGTCGGCGGGTCAGTTGCCGGACCGAGCACAGCGGCGGAGGACGGAGTGCGGCGGGCGCCATCGGGCGGACCCGCCGGGCAGGCGACAGCGGGCGCGAAGCGGAGGCCACGAGGTCCAAAGGCGCCCCGCGTAATGGCGGCCGGCGGGACAGCAGGAAGTGGGAGTGCTGCAACGCCAGCGGACCATGCGGCTGCGGATGGCATCACCCACGTGGCCAGTGGGCAACAGACGGAGCGTCCCGGTGAGTCAACCTCCAGCGGTATCACTGAGGGGCAAAAGGGGAACGTAAAACGGGTTCCCATAGTACAAGCGGTCCGCCAGGCATTGCGGGGAGACCAGGTCAGCAGGGGATCCGAAGGGGCGGCCGGAGGGAGGATCTGAACTGAGCACAGTGGAATGGGAGGAGAAAGCAGCGGAGCGGGTCGGGCAGCTCAAAGGTTTTCGGGAGCTAGGAAGGCGACAGGCGGCCTATCCCAGGGGGTCCTGGCGGAGTCAGACAGGGCGGCCGGAGAGAGGCCAGGCGCAGCGGCTGTGGGAGAGCCGGTGGGTTCGACGCGCCACAGGGAAGCAAGGGGTGGCAGTATAGAGCGGGGGGGCCCATCCGGCTGCCCCCAGGTACGGCCAAGTGACAGGGAAGCGGCAGTAAGGGGCCAGGGCGGCGAGCGGCGCAGCAGCAGCGCCAGGTGCAGCAGTGACAGGAGCTGGTCAGGAAGACAGGAGAGCAGGGACAGGAGCCATTCACGGCTAGGCCGCAGCGAGTCAAGGTTCAGCGCCAGGGAGAGGAGAAGGAGATCCAGGTCAGAGGAAGGGAGGCGGAGCAGGAGGCGCAGTGCATCGGGATCTTCGGAGAGGAGCTTCAGGGAGCAGCGGCGGGGAGGACACAGCAAGGGAGGTCGGAGGGAGCTGAGGAGAGGATCCAGGGCAGTCGGAGAAGAGCGTGGGGAGGAAGGGCGGGTAGGGAGCTACTCGGGCAGACTACCCAGGATGTCTTCTCCTTACAGGTCACGGAGTAACCTCCCGCTGGGGGTGTCACCAGTGAAAGTAGGCGCGATGTTGCCTTGGCTAAGGCAATACGCTGATCAAGCAGTAGCAGAATTCCTTAGGGCGGGCTTTGCCGGGGGTTTTAAAATTCCCTTCAAAGCCACGGGGCCGGGTGCACCTTGTGAGAACCTCAGGTCGGTCAGGGAACACCCGGGGGTGGTGCGGGAGAAATTAGCCAAGGAAGTCCAATTGGGGAGGATGGCGGGGCCATTTAAGGCCCCGCCCTTGGCGAATCTGAGGTTGTCACCATTGGGGGTGGTCCCTAAGAAGGAAGAGGGAAAGGTCCGTTTGATTCATCATTTATCGCACCCAAAGGGGTCTTCGGTGAATGATGACATCGACGCCGACCTATGCTCGGTCTCCTACACGTCATTCGACAAAGCCGTCGAGCTGGTTAGGAGAGCAGGGCGCGGGGCGCTGATGGCCAAGGTGGACGTGGAGGCGACTTTCCGGCTGCTGCCCATACACCCGGACTGTCACCACCTGTTGGGGTGTCACTTTGAGGGTGAAATCTTCGTGGACTTGTGTCTGCCTATGGGTTGTTCCATCTCTTGTGCCTACTTCGAGAGGTTTAGTACCTTCTTGGAATGGGTGGTGCGCATGGAATCGGCGGGGGGTGCCGTAGTGCACTACTTGGATGATTTTCTGTGTGTCGGCCCACGGGACTCTGAGCGGTGCGCTCAGGTACTGAGGGTGTTCCAGCGGGTGGCTCATACCTTCGGGGTGCCGTTGGCTGGGGACAAGACGGTGGGCCCCACCACGTGCCTTAGCTTCTTGGGACTCGAAATTGATTCGGAGCTCGGGGAATGCAGGTTGCCTAGTGACAAGCTGCGGCATCTGCGACAGCTAGTGGCAATAGTCAAGGGGGCGAGGAAAGTGACCTTGCAGGGGCTCCAATCCCTCGTGGGGAGCCTCAATTTTGCGTGCAGGGTGATCCCCATGGGGAGGATATTTTGTCGGAGGTTGGCACAAGCAACCAGTGGAGTGCGGCGGCCGTCTCACTACATTCGGGTGTCAGCCGAGATGAAAGACGATTTGGGGGTTTGGGAACAGTTTTTGGGCAACTTTAACGGGAAAGTGTTCTTTCGGGAACCGACGGTGTCGTCGGCCGCGATGAAGTTGTTTACAGACGCTTCCGGCAGCATTGGTTTTGGGGCCTACTTGGCGGGTAAGTGGTGCGCGGAGGCGTGGCCGGAACCGTGGAAGGTGAGTCCTCTGATTAAGAACTTAGCATTCTTGGAGTTGTTTCCCATCGTTGTCGCAGTGGTTCTCTGGGGTACGGAGTTGGCTAACAAAAAGGTGGTATTCTACTCCGATAACATGGCGGTAGTGCAAGCGATTAATAGCTTGACCGCCTCGTCGCCCCCGGTAGTACGCTTGCTGCGAAAACTGGTGCTTGGTTGTATGTCATTCAACATAGTGTTCAGGGCTAGGCACATCCCGGGGCTCCAGAATGTGGTGGCTGACTCACTGTCTCGTTTTCAGTGGGAACGCTTTCGGGAGGCAGCACCGGACGCGCAGGCCCAAGGGCAGGAGTGCCCGGGTGTGATGTGGCAACTCGGGATGGCCTGCTTGGAGACTGTGTGAGGAGGTCACTGGCGCCGAGCACTTGGTCGTCTTACATAAAGGTTTGGAAGCTATGGGACGAGACGGTGGCTCAGGTGGGTAGCGCCCCTACGGAGGGGCAACGCTTGGATGCACTTTTAAGGTTGCTCTGTCGATTGTTTGCGGCTCAGGCGTCGCCTGCCATGGTGGACAGACACCTATCTGCCTTGGCTTTCCTGTTTAAATTCAATGGCTGGGTTGATGATACAAAACACTTCCTGGTCCGTCAAGCAGTGAAGGGATTCAAGAGGGGGAAGAAAACTGTGGACACGCGTAGGCCAGTGTCCTTTGATTTGTTGCGGGAGCTGGTGGGGGTTCTACTGGGAATTTGCAGCTCCACGTTCGAGGTAACGTTGTTCACGGTGGCATTTGTGTGGGCTTTTTTCGGTGCATTTCGGATCGGGGAGTTGGCCAGCGCAAACAAGATGGGTCTTGGGGGTCTTCAGCTCGCAGATGTGGAGGTTCGTAGGGACAGGGTGCAAATTCAGTTGCGCCGCTCGAAGACGGACATTTTTGGTAAAGGTTGCACAATTGTGCTGTTCGGGTTGCCTGGTTCTGGGGTGTGCCCAGTGGAAACGGGGTCGGAGTACCGGGCATTGCGCCCGGGGGGTGATGGTTGCTTCCTTGTGCACCAAGACTGCTCGGCCCTGTCGCGTTTCCAGTTTACGAGGGTGTTTCGGATGGGAGTAAGTAAGCTGGGCCTGGAGCCTGGGCAATTTGGGACTCACTCCTTTAGAATTGGGGCGGCGACCGAGGCCGCACGGTTGGGACTGGGGGATGAGAGGATTAAACGCATTGGGAGGTGGGAATCCTTGCGTTTTCGATCATACGTTAGACCGGATAGGCTGGTGTGAGAGGGGCAGTGTTATGCTGTGATGGAAGTGGAATCCATCTGTTTGGTATTAACGTGTTTTTCTTTGCAGGATGGAAGGTGTGGATCTGGGGGCACTCGTATATCTATTGGGCTCAGAAGAGGGCTGCTGTTCGGAGAAGTGGAGCACAGCTCGGTTTTCTTCCAGGAGAAGTGTCAATTTCATGGTTCGGCTTTAGGGGGTTTAGCTGGCAAAGCCTTAGTAGCACGTTGTTTAGCAGGTTGACCGGAGGGTCCTCACCAGACATAGTTTTAATACACGGGGGTGGGAATGATTTGGGTCTGATTCCGCAAAGGGAGTTGGTTAGACGGATGAAGAGAGACGTTGATCGGCTGTTGGACCTGGTCCCTGGCGTGGTGGTGGTGTGGTCGGAAATGGTCCCCCGTTTCACGTGGCGGCACGCCAGGGATCCAGCTGCAGTGGCTCGATGCAGGGGCAAGGTTAACAGGGCAATGGCGAGCTTTGTGCGGCGAGTGGGGGGCATTGTAGTTCGGCATAGGGAACTGGAAGACATGTTGCCGGGTTATTTTAGGAGAGACGGGGTACACTTGTCGGACGTGGGTTGTGACTTGCTCAACCTAGGCTTTCAGGAAGGGATTAGCTTGGCCCTGTTTCAGGGTGGTGGGGGGCGCACATGTCATTAAGGGATCAAGTCATGTGCTATGGCGGAACAGGGCGTGTTAAAGCCAGGAGTTAGCTGGAATTGGGAATGGACAGGCCAAGGCCTAGGCTGGAGTAGGCCAGATGGATTAGAGTGTTGGTAGGTTCAAGCTCTTCGGTGGCTTCGAACCTAGGGGGTAGGGGTGTCTGGGTACACCCCTACAGTTAACAGTATGGTTTTGGGGCCTCTCTGGTAGGCCGTGTGTTACTAGTTATATGTTAAGTGAATGTTAATTATTGTTCAAAAGATAGGGTCATTGTCAGGGGTATTGTGCGGGGGGATAGTAATATAATGTTAGCTGGACAATGACCCTAAATTGTTAATTTATTTATTTATATATTTAATAATTAATAAAGCTGTGGACGTTATAATCCAACAGATAAATTTGGTGTCAGTGTTTTATTTAAGGTAAAACTAAAAGTAGCACCTGCCGAATAACGACGGTGCATATGTCATGAAGCCCATGGAACAGTGAAACAGGGGAGTGGGCCTTGACAAGGCCAGGAAGTGGGCAGGTGGAAAATTATGGGATGGTTTAGGGTGGGGCTAAGTAGGGGAGGAGTCAGATAGTGTAAATAGGCGGCCATCTTAAGTGAGGAGCCAGTTAATCTGAATTGCACTGACCTGTCACTTGTCCCTCCCTCCCTCCCTATAGTTGAGGTTTGATCCCGTTTGGTCACAGCGGCGGGAACAGGGCGTGTTAAAGCCAGGAGTTAGCTGGAATTGGGAATGGACAGGCCAAGGCCTAGGCTGGAGTAGGCCAGATGGATTAGAGTGTTGGTAGGTTCAAGCTCTTCGGTGGCTTCGAACCTAGGGGGTAGGGGTGTCTGGGTACACCCCTACAGTTAACAGTATGGTTTTGGGGCCTCTCTGGTAGGCCGTGTGTTACTAGTTATATGTTAAGTGAATGTTAATTATTGTTCAAAAGATAGGGTCATTGTCAGGGGTATTGTGCGGGGGGGATAGTAATATAATGTTAGCTGGACAATGACCCTAAATTGTTAATTTATTTATTTATATATTTAATAATTAATAAAGCTGTGGACGTTATAATCCAACAGATAAATTTGGTGTCAGTGTTTTATTTAAGGTAAAACTAAAAGTAGCACCTGCCGAATAACGACGGTGCATTTGTCATAAATAGGGAACCAAAACCTTTTCTTTTTTTCGCAACAGCTTGGTGCTTAGAACCTCTTGGATCTCTGTTTAAGAAGTTTCTTCTACTTTTGTACAAGTTTAGCACAGCCAGTGTAAACTGAGCCTGAAAAAATTGAGTGAAACTCATGGTCGTTCCTCTCCACGGAAATCTTTAGTAAAAGGTGAAAGATTTATTCAATCTGAAGAGAAACCAGAGTATAGAATCCATCCATCTGACAGCAGGCAAGGTGCGGAACCTGCCTTTTACACGTATGGTGAGCAACCCTACATTAAGCTGTAACTTGGAGAATCTGCCATAAATATTAATGACCCCACTAAATATGTAAAAAAAGACAAAATATATGGTGTTTTTTTAAGCTTGTATCATATTAACAGCAAAGGGAAGAGGAGCACAGCTGCTTGCAGTGCAACATGGGTATTCAAATGAGGCATGCCCACTGCTGACACGCCCCTAAATGCATGCTTGGTCTCTCGGCAGAGCCCTGCAGCTGTCAAGAATGCCAGAGCCTGAGGCATGATTTGCCCGCAGTCAAAGATGCTGACATCATAAATAGGGAACCAAAACTTTTTCTTTTTTTCGCAACAGCTTGGTGCTTAGAACCTCTTGGATCTCTGTTTAAGAAGTTTCTTCTACTTTTGTACAAGTTTAGCACAGCCAGTGTAAACTGAGCCTGAAAAAATTGAGTGAAACTCATGGTCGTTCATCTCCAACGAAAATCTATAGTAAAAGGCGAAAGATTTATTCAATCTGAAGAGAAACCAGAGTATAAAATCCATCCATCTGACAGCAGGCAAGGTGCGGAACCTGCCTTTTACACGTATGGTGAGCAACCCTACATTAAGCTGTAACTTGGAGAATCTGCCATAAATATTAATGACCCCACTAAATATGTAAAAAAAGACAAAATATCTGGTGTTTTTTTAAGCTTGTATCATATTAACAGCAAAGGGAAGAGGAGCACAGCTGCTTGCAGTGCAACATGGGTATTCAAATGAGGCATGCCCACTGCTGACACGCCCCTAAATGCATGCTTGGTCTCTCTGCAGAGCCCTGCAGCTGTCAAGAATGCCAGAGCCTGAGGCATGCTTTGCCCGCAGTCAAAGATGCTGACATCATAAATAGGGAACCAAAACTTTTTCTTTTTTTCGCAACAGCTTGGTGCTTAGAACCTCTTGGATCTCTGTTTAAGATGTTTCTTCTACTTTTGTACAAGTTTAGCACAGCCAGTGTAAACTGGGCCTGAAAAAACTGAGTGAAACTCATGGTCGTTCCTCTCCACAGAAATCTTTAGTAAAAGGCGAAAGATTTATTCGATCTGAAGAGAAACCAGAGTATAAAGTCCATCCATCTGACAGCAGGCAAGGTGCGGAACCTGCCTTTTACACGTATGGTGAGCAACCCTACATTAAACTGTAACTTGGAGAATCTGCCATAAATATTAATGACCCCACTAAATATGTAAAAAAAGACAAAATATATGGTGTTTTTTTAAGCTTGTATCATATTAACAGCAAAGGGAAGAGGAGCACAGCTGCTTGCAGTGCAACATGGGTATTCAAATGAGGCATGCCCACTGCTGACACGCCCCTAAATGCATGCTTGGTCTCTCAGCAGAGTTCTGCAGCTGTCAAGAATGCCAGAGCCTGAGGCATGCTTTGCCCGCAGTCAAAGATGCTGACATCATAAATAGGGAGCCAAAACTTTTTCTTTTTTTCGCAACAGCTTGGTGCTTAGAACCTCTGGGATCTCTGTTTAAGAAGTTACTTCTACTTTTGTACAAGTTTAGCACAGCCAGTGTAAACTGGGCCTGAAAAATTTGAGTGAAACTCGTGGTCGTTCCTCTCCACGGAAATCTTTAGTAAAAGGCGAAAGATTTATTCGATCTGAAGAGAAACCAGAGTATAAAGTCCATCCATCTGACAGCAGGCAAGGTGCGGAACCTGCCTTTTACACGTATGGTGAGCAACCCTACATTAAGCTGTAACTTGGAGAATCTGCCATAAATATTAATGACCCCACTAAATATGTAAAAAAAGACAAAATATCTGGTGTTTTTTAAGCTTGTATCATATTAACAGCAAAGGGAAGAGGAGCACAGCTGCTTGCAGTGCAACATGGGTATTCAAATGAGGCATGCCCACTGCTGACACGCCCCTAAATGCATGCTTGGTCTCTCGGCAGAGCCCTGCAGCTGTCAAGAATGCCAGAGCCTGAGGCATGCTTTGCCCGCAGTCAAAGATGCTGACATCATAAATAGGGAACCAAAACTTTTTCTTTTTTTCGCAACAGCTTGGTGCTTAGAACCTCTTGGATCTCTGTTTAAGAAGTTTCTTCTACTTTTGTACAAGTTTAGCACAGCCAGTGTAAACTGGGCCTGAAAAAATTGAGTGAAACTCGTGTTCGTTCCTCTCCACGGAAATCTTTAGTAAAAGGCGAAAGATTTATTCGATCTGAAGAGAAACCAGAGTATAAAGTCCATCCATCTGACAGCAGGCAAGGTGTGGAACCTGCCTTTCACACGTATGGTGAGCAACCCTACATTAAGCTTTAACTTGGAGAATCTGCCATAAATATTAATGACCCCACTAAATATGTAAAAAAAGAAAAAAATATCTTTTTTTTTTTTTAGCTTGTATCATGTTAACAGCAAAGGGAAGAGGAGCACAGCTGCTTGCAGTGCAACATGGGTATTCAAATGAGGCATGCCCACTGCTGACACGCCCCTAAATGCATGCTTGGTCTCTCGGCAGAGCCCCGCAGCTGTCAAGAATGCCAGAGCCTGAGGCATGCTTTGCCCGCAGTCAAAGATGCTGACATCATAAATAGGGAACCAAAACTTTTTCTTTTTTTCGCAACAGCTTGGTGCTTAGAACCTCTTGGATCTCTGTTTAAGACGTTTCTTCTACTTTTGTACAAGTTTAGCACAGCCAGTGTAAACTGGGCCTGAAAAAATTGAGTGAAACTCGTGGTCGTTCCTCTCCACGGAAATCTTTAGTAAAAGGCGAAAGATTTATTCGATCTGAAGAGAAACCAGAGTATAAAATCCATCCATCTGACAGCAGGCAAGGTGCGGAACCTGCCTTTTACACGTATGGTGAGCAACCCTACATTAAGCTGTAACTTGGAGAATCTGCCATAAATATTAATGACCCCACTAAATATGTAAAAAAAGAAAAAATCTCTGTTTTTTTTTAAGCTTGTATCATATTAACAGCAAAGGGAAGAGGAGCACAGCTGCTTGCAGTGCAACATGGGTATTCAAATGAGGCATGCCCACTGCTGACACGCCCCTAAATGCATGCTTGGTCTCTCGGCAGAGCCCTGCAGCTGTCAAGAATGCCAGAGCCTGAGGCATGCTTTGCCCGCAGTCAAAGATGCTGACATCATAAATAGGGATCCAAAACTTTTTCTTTTTTTCGCAACAGCTTGGTGCTTAGAACCTCTTGGATCTCTGTTTAAGAAGTTTCTTCTAATTTTGTACAAGTTTAGCACAGCCAGTGTAAACTGGGCCTGAAAAAATTGATTGAAACTCGTGGTCGTTCCTCTCCACGGAAATCTTTAGTAAAAGGCGAAAGATTTATTCGATCTGAAGAGAAACCAGAGTATAAAGTCCATCCATCTGACAGCAGGCAAGGTGCGGAACCTGCCTTTTACACGTATGGTGAGCAACCCTACATTAAGCTGTAACTTGGAGAATCTGCCATAAATATTAACGACCCCACTAAATATGTAAAAAAAGACAAAATATCTGGTGTTTTTTTAAGCTTGTATCATATTAACAGCAAAGGGAAGAGGAGCACAGCTGCTTGCAGTGCAACATGGGTATTCAAATGAGGCATGCCCACTGCTGACACGCCCCTAAATGCATGCTTGGTCTCTCGGCAGAGCCCTGCAGCTGTCAAGAATGCCAGAGCCTGAGGCATGCTTTGCCCGCAGTCAAAGATGCTGACATCATAAATAGGGATCCAAAACTTTTTCTTTTTTTCGAAACAGCTTGGTGTTTAGAACCTCTTGGATCTCTGTTTAAGAAGTTTCTTCTACTTTTGTACAAGTTTAGCACAGCCAGTGTAAACTGGGCCTGAAAAAATTGAGTGAAACTCATGGTCGTTCCTCTCCACGGAAATCTTTAGTAAAAGGCAAAAGATTTTTTCGATCTGAAGAGAAACCAGAGTATAAAATCCATCCATCTGACAGCAGGCAAGGTGCGGAACCTGCCTTTTACACGTATGGTGAGCAACCCTACATTAAGCTGTAACTTGGAGAATCTGCCATAAATATTAATGACCCCACTAAATATGTAAAAAAAGAAAAAATATCTGGTTTTTTTTTTAAGCTTGTATCATATTAACAGCAAAGGGAAGAGGAGCACAGCTGCTTGCAGTGCAACATGGGTATTCAAATGAGGCATGCCCACTGCTGACACGCCCCTAAATGCATGCTTGGTCTCTCGGCAGAGCCCTGCAGCTGTCAAGAATGCCAGAGCCTGAGGCATGCTTTGCCCGTAGTCAAAGATGCTGACATCATAAATAGGGATCCAAAACTTTTTCTTTTTTTCGCAACAGCTTGGTGCTTAGAACCTCTTGGATCTCTGTTTAAGAAGTTTCTTCTACTTTTGTACAAGTTTAGCACAGCCAGTGTAAACTGGGCCTGAAAAAATTGAGTGAAACACATGGTTGTTCCTCTCCACGGAAATCTTTAGTAAAAGGCGAAAGATTTATTCGATCTGAAGAGAAACCAGAGTATAAAATCCATCCATCTGACAGCAGGCAAGGTGCGGAACCTGCCTTTTACACGTATGGTGAGCAACCCTACATTAAGCTTTAACTTGGAGAATCTGCCATAAATATTAATGACCCCACTAAATATGTAAAAAAAGAAAAAATATCTGTTTTTTTTTTTAAGCTTGTATCATATTAACAGCAAAGGGAAGAGGAGCACAGCTGCTTGCAGTGCAACATGGGTATTCAAATGAGGCATGCCCACTGCTGACACGCCCCTAAATGCATGCTTGGTCTCTCGGCAGAGCCCCGCAGCTGTCAAGAATGCCAGAGCCTGAGGCATGCTTTGCCCGCAGTCAAAGATGC
Source organism: Pelobates fuscus (assembly GCF_036172605.1). NCBI lineage: Eukaryota > Metazoa > Chordata > Amphibia > Anura > Pelobatidae > Pelobates > Pelobates fuscus. The sequence goes on along the minus strand of NC_086323.1, from coordinate 15,092,463 downwards.
TGACATCATAAATAGGGAACCAAAACTTTTTCTTTTTTTCGCAACAGCTTGGTGCTTAGAACCTCTTGGATCTCTGTTTAAGAAGTTTCTTCTACTTTTGTACAAGTTTAGCAAAGCCAGTGTAAACTGGGCCTGAAAAAATTGAGTGAAACTCGTGTTCGTTCCTCTCCACGGAAATCTTTAGTAAAAGGCGAAAGATTTATTCGATCTGAAGAGAAACCAGAGTATAAAGTCCATCCATCTGACAGCAGGCAAGGTGTGGAACCTGCCTTTCACACGTATGGTGAGCAACCCTACATTAAGCTTTAACTTGGAGAATCTGCCATAAATATTAATGACCCCACTAAATATGTAAAAAAAGAAAAAAATATCTTTTTTTTTTTTTAGCTTGTATCATGTTAACAGCAAAGGGAAGAGGAGCACAGCTGCTTGCAGTGCAACATGGGTATTCAAATGAGGCATGCCCACTGCTGACACGCCCCTAAATGCATGCTTGGTCTCTCGGCAGAGCCCCGCAGCTGTCAAGAATGCCAGAGCCTGAGGCATGCTTTGCCCGCAGTCAAAGATGCTGACATCATAAATAGGGAACCAAAACTTTTTCTTTTTTTCGCAACAGCTTGGTGCTTAGAACCTCTTGGATCTCTGTTTAAGACGTTTCTTCTACTTTTGTACAAGTTTAGCACAGCCAGTGTAAACTGGGCCTGAAAAAATTGAGTGAAACTCGTGGTCGTTCCTCTCCACGGAAATCATTAGTAAAAGGCGAAAGATTTATTCGATCTGAAGAGAAACCAGAGTATAAAATCCATCCATCTGACAGCAGGCAAGGTGCGGAACCTGCCTTTTACACGTATGGTGAGCAACCCTACATTAAGCTGTAACTTGGAGAATCTGCCATAAATATTAATGACCCCACTAAATATGTAAAAAAAGAAAAAATCTCTGTTTTTTTTTAAGCTTGTATCATATTAACAGCAAAGGGAAGAGGAGCACAGCTGCTTGCAGTGCAACATGGGTATTCAAATGAGGCATGCCCACTGCTGACACGCCCCTAAATGCATGCTTGGTCTCTCGGCAGAGCCCTGCAGCTGTCAAGAATGCCAGAGCCTGAGGCATGCTTTGCCCGCAGTCAAAGATGCTGACATCATAAATAGGGATCCAAAACTTTTTCTTTTTTTCGCAACAGCTTGGTGCTTAGAACCTCTTGGATCTCTGTTTAAGAAGTTTCTTCTAATTTTGTACAAGTTTAGCACAGCCAGTGTAAACTGGGCCTGAAAAAATTGATTGAAACTCGTGGTCGTTCCTCTCCACGGAAATCTTTAGTAAAAGGCGAAAGATTTATTCGATCTGAAGAGAAACCAGAGTATAAAGTCCATCCATCTGACAGCAGGCAAGGTGCGGAACCTGCCTTTTACACGTATGGTGAGCAACCCTACATTAAGCTGTAACTTGGAGAATCTGCCATAAATATTAACGACCCCACTAAATATGTAAAAAAAGACAAAATATCTGGTGTTTTTTTAAGCTTGTATCATATTAACAGCAAAGGGAAGAGGAGCACAGCTGCTTGCAGTGCAACATGGGTATTCAAATGAGGCATGCCCACTGCTGACACGCCCCTAAATGCATGCTTGGTCTCTCGGCAGAGCCCTGCAGCTGTCAAGAATGCCAGAGCCTGAGGCATGCTTTGCCCGCAGTCAAAGATGCTGACATCATAAATAGGGATCCAAAACTTTTTCTTTTTTTCGAAACAGCTTGGTGTTTAGAACCTCTTGGATCTCTGTTTAAGAAGTTTCTTCTACTTTTGTACAAGTTTAGCACAGCCAGTGTAAACTGGGCCTGAAAAAATTGAGTGAAACTCATGGTCGTTCCTCTCCACGGAAATCTTTAGTAAAAGGCAAAAGATTTTTTCGATCTGAAGAGAAACCAGAGTATAAAATCCATCCATCTGACAGCAGGCAAGGTGCGGAACCTGCCTTTTACACGTATGGTGAGCAACCCTACATTAAGCTGTAACTTGGAGAATCTGCCATAAATATTAATGACCCCACTAAATATGTAAAAAAAGAAAAAATATCTGGGTTTTTTTTTAAGCTTGTATCATATTAACAGCAAAGGGAAGAGGAGCACAGCTGCTTGCAGTGCAACATGGGTATTCAAATGAGGCATGCCCACTGCTGACACGCCCCTAAATGCATGCTTGGTCTCTCGGCAGAGCCCTGCAGCTGTCAAGAATGCCAGAGCCTGAGGCATGCTTTGCCCGTAGTCAAAGATGCTGACATCATAAATAGGGATCCAAAACTTTTTCTTTTTTTCGCAACAGCTTGGTGCTTAGAACCTCTTGGATCTCTGTTTAAGAAGTTTCTTCTACTTTTGTACAAGTTTAGCACAGCCAGTGTAAACTGGGCCTGAAAAAATTGAGTGAAACACATGGTTGTTCCTCTCCACGGAAATCTTTAGTAAAAGGCGAAAGATTTATTCGATCTGAAGAGAAACCAGAGTATAAAATCCATCCATCTGACAGCAGGCAAGGTGCGGAACCTGCCTTTTACACGTATGGTGAGCAACCCTACATTAAGCTGTAACTTGGAGAATCTGCCATAAATATTAATGACCCCACTAAATATGTAAAAAAAGAAAAAATATCTGTTTTTTTTTTTAAGCTTGTATCATATTAACAGCAAAGGGAAGAGGAGCACAGCTGCTTGCAGTGCAACATGGGTATTCAAATGAGGCATGCCCACTGCTGACACGCCCCTAAATGCATGCTTGGTCTCTCGGCAGAGCCCCGCAGCTGTCAAGAATGCCAGAGCCTGAGGCATGCTTTGCCCGCAGTCAAAGATGCTGACATCATAAATAGGGAACCAAAACTTTTTCTTTTTTTCGCAACAGCTTGGTGCTTAGAACCTCTTGGATCTCTGTTTAAGAAGTTTCTTCTAATTTTGTACAAGTTTAGCACAGCCAGTGTAAACTGGGCCTGAAAAAATTGATTGAAACTCGTGGTCGTTCCTCTCCACGGAAATCTTTAGTAAAAGGCGAAAGATTTATTCGATCTGAAGAGAAACCAGAGTATAAAGTCCATCCATCTGACAGCAGGCAAGGTGCGGAACCTGCCTTTTACACGTATGGTGAGCAACCCTACATTAAGCTGTAACTTGGAGAATCTGCCATAAATATTAACGACCCCACTAAATATGTAAAAAAAGACAAAATATCTGGTGTTTTTTTAAGCTTGTATCATATTAACAGCAAAGGGAAGAGGAGCACAGCTGCTTGCAGTGCAACATGGGTATTCAAATGAGGCATGCCCACTGCTGACACGCCCCTAAATGCATGCTTGGTCTCTCGGCAGAGCCCTGCAGCTGTCAAGAATGCCAGAGCCTGAGGCATGCTTTGCCCGCAGTCAAAGATGCTGACATCATCAATAGGGATCCAAAACTTTTTCTTTTTTTCGCAACAGCTTGGTGCTTAGAACCTCTTGGATCTCTGTTTAAGAAGTTTCTTCTAATTTTGTACAAGTTTAGCACAGCCAGTGTAAACTGGGCCTGAAAAAATTGATTGAAACTCGTGGTCGTTCCTCTCCACGGAAATCTTTAGTAAAAGGCGAAAGATTTATTCGATCTGAAGAGAAACCAGAGTATAAAGTCCATCCATCTGACAGCAGGCAAGGTGCGGAACCTGCCTTTTACACGTATGGTGAGCAACCCTACATTAAGCTGTAACTTGGAGAATCTGCCATAAATATTAACGACCCCACTAAATATGTAAAAAAAGACAAAATATCTGGTGTTTTTTTAAGCTTGTATCATATTAACAGCAAAGGGAAGAGGAGCACAGCTGCTTGCAGTGCAACATGGGTATTCAAATGAGGCATGCCCACTGCTGACACGCCCCTAAATGCATGCTTGGTCTCTCGGCAGAGCCCTGCAGCTGTCAAGAATGCCAGAGCCTGAGGCATGCTTTGCCCGCAGTCAAAGATGCTGACATCATAAATAGGGATCCAAAACTTTTTCTTTTTTTCGAAACAGCTTGGTGTTTAGAACCTCTTGGATCTCTGTTTAAGAAGTTTCTTCTACTTTTGTACAAGTTTAGCACAGCCAGTGTAAACTGGGCCTGAAAAAATTGAGTGAAACTCATGGTCGTTCCTCTCCACGGAAATCTTTAGTAAAAGGCAAAAGATTTATTCGATCTGAAGAGAAACCAGAGTATAAAATCCATCCATCTGACAGCAGGCAAGGTGCGGAACCTGCCTTTTACACGTATGGTGAGCAACCCTACATTAAGCTGTAACTTGGAGAATCTGCCATAAATATTAATGACCCCACTAAATATGTAAAAAAAGAAAAAATATCTGGGTTTTTTTTTAAGCTTGTATCATATTAACAGCAAAGGGAAGAGGAGCACAGCTGCTTGCAGTGCAACATGGGTATTCAAATGAGGCATGCCCACTGCTGACACGCCCCTAAATGCATGCTTGGTCTCTCGGCAGAGCCCTGCAGCTGTCAAGAATGCCAGAGCCTGAGGCATGCTTTGCCCGTAGTCAAAGATGCTGACATCATAAATAGGGATCCAAAACTTTTTCTTTTTTTCGCAACAGCTTGGTGCTTAGAACCTCTTGGATCTCTGTTTAAGAAGTTTCTTCTACTTTTGTACAAGTTTAGCACAGCCAGTGTAAACTGGGCCTGAAAAAATTGAGTGAAACACATGGTTGTTCCTCTCCACGGAAATCTTTAGTAAAAGGCGAAAGATTTATTCGATCTGAAGAGAAACCAGAATATAAAGTCCATCCATCTGACAGCAGGCAAGGTGTGGAACCTGCCTTTCACACGTATGGTGAGCAACCCTACATTAAGCTTTAACTTGGAGAATCTGCCATAAATATTAATGACCCCACTAAATATGTAAAAAAAGAAAAAAATATCTTTTTTTTTTTTTTTTTTTACGCTTGTATCATATTAACAGCAAAGGGAAGAGGAGCACAGCTGCTTGCAGTGCAACATGGGTATTCAAATGAGGCATGCCCACTGCTGACACACCCCTAAATGCATGCTTGGTCTCTCGGCAGAGCCCTGCAGCTGTCAAGAATGCCAGAGCCTGAGGCATGCTTTGCCCGCAGTCAAAGATGCTGACATCATAAATAGGGAGCCAAAACTTTTTCTTTTTTTCGCAACAGCTTGGTGCTTAGAACCTCTTGGATCTCTGTTTAAGAATTTTCTTCTACTTTTGTACAAGTTTAGCACAGCCAGTGTAAACTGGGCCTGAAAAAATTGAGTGAAACTCATGGTCGTTCCTCTCCACGGAAATCTTTAGTAAAAGGCGAAAGATTTAGTCGATCTGAAGAGAAACCAGAGTATAAAATCCATCCATCTGACAGCAGGCAAGGTGCGGAACCTGCCTTTTACACGTATGGTGAGCAACCCTACATTAAGCTGTAACTTGGAGAATCTGCCATAAATATTAATGACCCCACTAAATATGTAAAAAAAGAAAAAATATCTGTTTTTTTTTTAAGCTTGTATCATATTAACAGCAAAGGGAAGAGGAGCACAGCTGCTTGCAGTGCAACATGGGTATTCAAATGAGGCATGCCCACTGCTGACACGCCCGTAAATGCATGCTTGGTCTCTCGGCAGAGCCCTGCAGCTGTCAAGAATGCCAGAGCCTGAGGCATGCTTTGCCCGCAGTCAAAGATGCTGACATCATAAATAGGGAACCAAAACTTTTTCTTTTTTTCGCAACAGCTTGGTGCTTAGAACCTCTTGGATCTCTGTTTAAGAATTTTCTTCTACTTTTGTACAAGTTTAGCACAGCCAGTGTAAACTGGGCCTGAAAAAATTGAGTGAAACTCGTGTTCGTTCCTCTCCACGGAAATCTTTAGTAAAAGGCGAAAGATTTATTCGATCTGAAGAGAAACCAGAGTATAAAGTCCATCCATCTGACAGCAGGCAAGGTGCGGAACCTGCCTTTTACACGTATGGTGAGCAACCCTACATTAAACTGTAACTTGGAGAATCTGCCATAAATATTAATGACCCCACTAAATATGTAAAAAAAGACAAAATATCTGGTGTTTTTTTACGCTTGTATCATATTAACAGCAAAGGGAAGAGGAGCACAGCTGCTTGCAGTGCAACATGGGTATTCAAATGAGGCATGCCCACTGCTGACACGCCCCTAAATGCATGCTTGGTCTCTCGGCAGAGCCCCGCAGCTGTCAAGAATGCCAGAGCCTGAGGCATGCTTTGCCCGCAGTCAAAGATGCTGACATCATAAATAGGGAACCAAAACTTTTTCTTTTTTTCGCAACAGCTTGGTGCTTAGAACCTCTTGGATCTCTGTTTAAGACGTTTCTTCTACTTTTGTACAAGTTTAGCACAGCCAGTGTAAACTGGGCCTGAAAAAATTGAGTGAAACTCGTGGTCGTTCCTCTCCACGGAAATCTTTAGTAAAAGGCGAAAGATTTATTCAATCTGAAGAGAAACCAGAGTATAAAATCCATCCATCTGACAGCAGGCAAGGTGCGCAACCTGCCTTTTACACGTATGGTGAGCAACCCTACATTAAGCTGTAACTTGGAGAATCTGCCATAAATATTAATGACCCCACTAAATATGTAAAAAAAGACAAAATATCTGGTGTTTTTTTTAAGCTTGTATCATATTAACAGCAAAGGGAAGAGGAGCACAGCTGCTTGCAGTGCAACATGGGTATTCAAATGAGGCATGCCCACTGCTGACACGCCCCTAAATGCATGCTTGGTCTCTCGGCAGAGCCCTGCAGCTGTCAAGAATGCCAGAGCCTGAGGCATGCTTTGCCCGCAGTCTAAGATGCTGACATCATAAATAGGGAACCAAAACTTTTTCTTTTTTTCGCAACAGCTTGGTGCTTAGAACCTCTTGGATCTCTGTTTAAGAAGTTTCTTCTACTTTTGTACAAGTTTAGCACAGCCAGTGTAAACAGGGCCTGAAAAAATTGAGTGAAACTCATGGTCGTTCCTCTCCACGGAAATCTTTAGTAAAAGGCGAAAGATTTATTCGATCTGAAGAGAAACCAGAGTATAAAATCCATCCATCTGACAGCAGGCAAGGTGCGGAACCTGCCTTTTACACGTATGGTGAGCAACCCTACATTAAGCTGTAACTTGGAGAATCTGCCATAAATATTAATGACCCCACTAAATATGTATAAAAAGAAAAAATATCTGGGTTTTTTTTAAGCTTGTATCATATTAACAGCAAAGGGAAGAGGAGCACAGCTGCTTGCAGTGCAACATGGGTATTCAAATGAGGCATGCCCACTGCTGACACGCCCCTAAATGCATGCTTGGTCTCTCGGCAGAGCCCTGCAGCTGTCAAGAATGCCAGAGCCTGAGGCATGCTTTGCCCGCAGTCAAAGATGCTGACATCATAAATAGGGAACCAAAACTTTTTCTTTTTTTCGCAACAGCTTGGTGCTTAGAACCTCTTGGATCTCTGTTTAAGAAGTTTCTTCTACTTTTGTACAAGTTTAGCACAGCCAGTGTAAACTGGGCCTGAAAAAATTGAGTGAAACTCATGGTCGTTCCTCTCCACGGAAATCTTTAGTAAAAGGCGAAAGATTTATTCGATCTGAAAAGAAACCAGAGTATAAAATCCATCCATCTGACAGCAGGCAAGGTGCGGAACCTGCCTTTTACACGTATGGTGAGCAACCCTACATTAAGCTGTAACTTGGAGAATCTGCCATAAATATTAATGACCCCACTAAATATGTATAAAAAGAAAAAATATCTGTTTTTTTTTTAAGCTTGTATCATATTAACAGCAAAGGGAAGAGGAGCACAGCTGCTTGCAGTGCAACATGGGTATTCAAATGAGGCATGCCCACTGCTGACACGCCCCTAAATGCATGCTTGGTCTCTCGGCAGAGCCCCGCAGCTGTCAAGAATGCCAGAGCCTGAGGCATGCTTTGCCCGCAGTCAAAGATGCTGACATCATAAATAGGGAACCAAAACTTTTTCTTTTTTTCGCAACAGCTTGGTCCTTAGAACCTCTTGGATCTCTGTTTAAGACGTTTCTTCTACTTTTGTACAAGTTTAGCACAGCCAGTGTAAACTGGGCCTGAAAAAATTGAGTGAAACTCGTGGTCGTTCCTCTCCACGGAAATCTTTAGTAAAAGGCGAAAGATTTATTCGATCTGAAGAGAAACCAGAGTATAAAGTCCATCCATCTGACAGCAGGCAAGGTGCGGAACCTGCCTTTTACACGTATGGTGAGCAACCCTACATTAAGCTGTAACTTGGAGAATCTGCCATAAATATTAACGACCCCACTAAATATGTAAAAAAAGACAAAATATCTGGTGTTTTTTTAAGCTTGTATCATATTAACAGCAAAGGGAAGAGGAGCACAGCTGCTTGCAGTGCAACATGGGTATTCAAATGAGGCATGCCCACTGCTGACACGCCCCTAAATGCATGCTTGGTCTCTCGGCAGAGCCCCGCAGCTGTCAAGAATGCCAGAGCCTGAGGCATGCTTTGCCCGCAGTCAAAGATGCTGACATCATAAATAGGGAACCAAAACTTTTTCTTTTTTTCGCAACAGCTTGGTCCTTAGAACCTCTTGGATCTCTGTTTAAGACGTTTCTTCTACTTTTGTACAAGTTTAGCACAGCCAGTGTAAACTGGGCCTGAAAAAATTGAGTGAAACTCGTGGTCGTTCCTCTCCACGGAAATCTTTAGTAAAAGGCGAAAGATTTATTCGATCTGAAGAGAAACCAGAGTATAAAGTCCATCCATCTGACAGCAGGCAAGGTGTGGAACCTGCCTTTCACACGTATGGTGAGCAACCCTACATTAAGCTGTAACTTGGAGAATCTGCCATAAATATTAATGACCCCACTAAATATGTAAAAAAAGAAAAAAATATATATATTTTTTTTTTTAGCTTGTATCATGTTAACAGCAAAGGGAAGAGGAGCACAGCTGCTTGCAGTGCAACATGGGTATTCAAATGAGGCATGCCCACTGCTGACACGCCCCTAAATGCATGCTTGGTCTCTCGGCAGAGCCCCGCAGCTGTCAAGAATGCCAGAGCCTGAGGCATGCTTTGCCCGCAGTCAAAGATGCTGACATCATAAATAGGGAACCAAAACTTTTTCTTTTTTTCGCAACAGCTTGGTGCTTAGAACCTCTTGGATCTCTGTTTAAGACGTTTCTTCTACTTTTGTACAAGTTTAGCACAGCCAGTGTAAACTGGGCCTGAAAAAATTGAGTGAAACTCGTGGTCGTTCCTCTCCACGGAAATCTTTAGTAAAAGGCAAAAGATTTATTCGATCTGAAGAGAAACCAGAGTATAAAGTCCATCCATCTGACAGCAGGCAAGGTGTGGAACCTGCCTTTCACACGTATGGTGAGCAACCCTACATTAAGCTTTAACTTGGAGAATCTGCCATAAATATTAATGACCCCACTAAATATGTAAAAAAAGAAAAAAATATCTTTTTTTTTTTTTTTTTAGCTTGTATCATGTTAACAGCAAAGGGAAGAGGAGCACAGCTGCTTGCAGTGCAACATGGGTATTCAAATGAGGCATGCCCACTGCTGACACGCCCCTAAATGCATGCTTGGTCTCTCGGCAGAGCCCTGCAGCTGTCAAGAATGCCAGAGCCTGAGGCATGCTTTGCCCGCAGTCAAAGATGCTGACATCATAAATAGGGAACCAAAACTTTTTCTTTTTTTCGCAACAGCTTGGTCCTTAGAACCTCTTGGATCTCTGTTTAAGACGATTCTTCTAATTTTGTACAAGTTTGGCACAGCCAGTGTAAACTCAAAAAATTGAGTGAAACTCGTGGTCGTTCCTCTCCACGGAAATCTTTAGTAAAAGGCGAAAGATTTATTCGATCTGAAGAGAAACCAGAGTATAAAATCCATCCATCTGACAGCAGGCAAGGTGCGGAACCTGCCTTTTACACGTATGGTGAGCAACCCTACATTAAGCTGTAACTTGGAGAATCTGCCATAAATATTAATGACCCCTCTAAATATGTAAAAAAAGAAAAAATATCTGTTTTTTTTTTTTTTTTAGGTTGTATCATGTTAACAGCAAAGGGAAGAGGAGCACAGCTGCTTGCAGTGCAACATGGGTATTCAAATGAGGCATGCCCACTGCTGACACGCCCCTAAATGCATGCTTGGTCTCTCGGCAGAGCCCCGCAGCTGTCAAGAATGCCAGAGCCTGAGGCATGCTTTGCCCGCAGTCAAAGATGCTGACATCATAAATAGGGAACCAAAACTTTTTCTTTTTTTCGCAACAGCTTGGTGCTTAGAACCTCTTGGATCTCTGTTTAAGAAGTTTCTTCTACTTTTGTACAAGTTTAGCACAGCCAGTATAAACTGGGCCTGAAAAAATTGAGTGAAACTCGTGTTCGTTCCTCTCCACGGAAATCTTTAGTAAAAGGCGAAAGATTTATTCGATCTGAAGAGAAACCAGAGTATAAAGTCTATCCATCTGACAGCAGGCAAGGTGTGGAACCTGCCTTTCACACGTATGGTGAGCAACCCTACATTAAGCTGTAACTTGGAGAATCTGCCATAAATATTAATGACCCCACTAAATATGTAAAAAAAGAAAAAAATATCTTTTTTTTTTTTTAGCTTGTATCATGTTAACAGCAAAGGGAAGAGGAGCACAGCTGCTTGCAGTGCAACATGGGTATTCAAATGAGGCATGCCCACTGCTGACACGCCCCTAAATGCATGCTTGGTCTCTCGGCTGAGCCCCGCAGCTGTCAAGAATGCCAGAGCCTGAGGCATGCTTTGCCCGCAGTCAAAGATGCTGACATCATAAATAGGGAACCAAAACTTTTTCTTTTTTTCGCAACAGCTTGGTGCTTAGAACCTCTTGGATCTCTGTTTAAGACGTTTCTTCTACTTTTGTACAAGTTTACCACAGCCAGTGTAAACTGGGCCTGAAAAAATTGAGTGAAACTCGTGGTCGTTCCTCTCCACGGAAATCTTTAGTAAAAGGCGAAAGATTTATTCGATCTGAAGAGAAACCAGAGTATAAAATCCATCCATCTGACAGCAGGCAAGGTGCGGAACCTGCCTTTTACACGTATGGTGAGCAACCCTACATTAAGCTGTAACTTGGAGAATCTGCCATAAATATTAATGACCCCACTAAATATGTAAAAAAAGAAAAAATCTCTGTTTTTTTTTAAGCTTGTATCATATTAACAGCAAAGGGAAGAGGAGCACAGCTGCTTGCAGTGCAACATGGGTATTCAAATGAGGCATGCCCACTGCTGACACGCCCCTAAATGCATGCTTGGTCTCTCGGCAGAGCCCTGCAGCTGTCAAGAATGCCAGAGCCTGAGGCATGCTTTGCCCGCAGTCAAAGATGCTGACATCATAAATAGGGATCCAAAACTTTTTCTTTTTTTCGCAACAGCTTGGTGCTTAGAACCTCTTGGATCTCTGTTTAAGAAGTTTCTTCTACTTTTGTACAAGTTTAGCACAGCCAGTATAAACTGGGCCTGAAAAAATTGAGTGAAACTCGTGGTCGTTCCTCTCCACGGAAATCTTTAGTAAAAGGCGAAAGATTTATTCGATCTGAAGAGAAACCAGAGTATAAAGTCCATCCATCTGACAGCAGGCAAGGTGCGGAACCTGCCTTTTACACGTATGGTGAGCAACCCTACATTAAGCTGTAACTTGGAGAATCTGCCATAAATATTAACGACCCCACTAAATATGTAAAAAAAGACAAAATATCTGGTGTTTTTTTAAGCTTGTATCATATTAACAGCAAAGGGAAGAGGAGCACAGCTGCTTGCAGTGCAACATGGGTATTCAAATGAGGCATGCCCACTGCTGTTACGCCTCTAAATGCATGCTTGGTCTCTCGGCAGAGCCCCGCAGCTGTCAAGAATGCCAGAGCCTGAGGCATGCTTTGCCCGCAGTCAAAGATGCTGACATCATAAATAGGGAACCAAAACTTTTTCTTTTTTTCGCAACAGCTTGGTCCTTAGAACCTCTTGGATCTCTGTTTAAGACTTTTCTTCTACTTTTGTACAAGTTTAGCACAGCCAGTGTAAACTGGGCCTGAAAAAATTGAGTGAAACTCGTGGTCGTTCCTCTCCACGGAAATCTTTAGTAAAAGGCGAAAGATTTATTCGATCTGAAGAGAAAACAGAGTATAAAGTCCATCCATCTGACAGCAGGCAAGGTGTGGAACCTGCCTTTCACACGTATGGTGAGCAACCCTACATTAAGCTTTAACTTGGAGAATCTGCCATAAATATTAATGACCCCACTAAATATGTAAAAAAAGAAAAAAATATCTTTTTTTTTTTTTTTTAGCTTGTATCATGTTAACAGCAAAGGGAAGAGGAGCACAGCTGCTTGCAGTGCAACATGGGTATTCAAATGAGGCATGCCCACTGCTGACACGCCCCTAAATGCATGCTTGGTCTCTCGGCAGAGCCCCGCAGCTGTCAAGAATGCCAGAGCCTGAGGCATGCTTTGCCCGCAGTCAAAGATGCTGACATCATAAATAGGGAACCAAAACTTTTTCTTTTTTTCGCAACAGCTTGGTCCTTAGAACCTCTTGGATTTCTGTTTAAGACGTTTCTTCTACTTTTGTACAAGTTTGGCACAGCCAGTGTAAACTGAAAAAATTGAGTGAAACTCGTGGTCGTTCCTCTCCACGGAAATCTTTAGTAAAAGGCGAAAGATTTATCCCATCTGAAGAGAAACCAGAGTATAAAATCCATCCATCTGACAGCAGGCAAGGTGCGGAACCTGCCTTTTACACGTATGGTGAGCAACCCTACATTAAGCTGTAACTTGGAGAATCTGCCATAAATATTAATGACCCCACTAAATATGTAAAAAAAGAAAAAATCTCTGTTTTTTTTTTAAGCTTGTATCATATTAACAGCAAAGGGAAGAGGAGCACAGCTGCTTGCAGTGCAACATGGGTATTCAAATGAGGCATGCCCACTGCTGACACGCCCCTAAATGCATGCTTGGTCTCTCGGCAGAGCCCTGCAGCTGTCAAGAATGCCAGAGCCTGAGGCATGCTTTGCCCGCAGTCAAAGATGCTGACATCATAAATAGGGAGCCAAAACTTTTTCTTTTTTTCGCAACAGCTTGGTGCTTAGAACCTCTTGGATCTCTGTTTGAGAAGTTTCTTCTACTTTTGTACAAGTTTAGCACAGCCAGTGTAAACTGGGCCTGAAAAAATTGAGTGAAACTCATGGTCGTTCCTCTCCACGGAAATCTTTAGTAAAAGGCGAAAGATTTATTCGATCTGAAGAGAAACCAGAGTATAAAAACCATCCATCTGACAGCAGGCAAGGTGCGGAACCTGCCTTTTACACGTATGGTGAGCAACCCTACATTAAGCTTTAACTTGGAGAATCTGCCATAAATATTAATGACCCCACTAAATATGTAAAAAAAGAAAAAATATCTGTTTTTTTTTTTTAAGCTTGTATCATATTAACAGCAAAGGGAAGAGGAGCACAGCTGCTTGCAGTGCAACATGGGTATTCAAATGAGGCATGCCCACTGCTGACACGCCCCTAAATGCATGCTTGGTCTCTCGGCAGAGCCCCGCAGCTGTCAAGAATGCCAGAGCCTGAGGCATGCTTTGCCCGCAGTCAAAGATGCTGACATCATAAATAGGGAACCAAAACTTTTTCTTTTTTTCGCAACAGCTTGGTGCTTAGAACCTCTTGGATCTCTGTTTAAGACGTTTCTTCTACTTTTGTACAAGTTTAGCACAGCCAGTGTAAACTGGGCCTGAAAAAATTGAGTGAAACTCGTGGTCGTTCCTCTCCACGGAAATCTTTAGTAAAAGGCGAAAGATTTATTCGATCTGAAGAGAAACCAGAGTATAAAGTCCATCCATCTGACAGCAGGCAAGGTGTGGAACCTGCCTTTCACACGTATGGTGAGCAACCCTACATTAAGCTTTAACTTGGAGAATCTGCCATAAATATTAATGACCCCACTAAATATGTAAAAAAAGAAAAAAATATCATTTTTTTTTTTTTATAGCTTGTATCATGTTAACAGCAAAGGGAAGAGGAGCACAGCTGCTTGCAGTGCAACATGGGTATTCAAATGAGGCATGCCCACTGCTGACACGCCCCTAAATGCATGCTTGGTCTCTCGGCAGAGCCCTGCAGCTGTCAAGAATGCCAGAGCCTGAGGCATGCTCTGCCCGCAGTCAAAGATGCTGACATCATAAATAGGGAGCCAAAACTTTTTCTTTTTTTCGCAACAGCTTGGTGCTTAGAACCTCTTGGATCTCTGTTTAAGAAGTTTCTTCTACTTTTGTACAAGTTTAGCACAGCCAGTGTAAACTGGGCCTGAAAAAATTGAGTGAAACTCATGGTCGTTCCTCTCCACGGAAATCTTTAGTAAAAGGCGAAAGATTTATTCGATCTGAAGAGAAACCAGAGTATAAAATCCATCCATCTGACAGCAGGCAAGGTGCGGAACCTGCCTTTTACACGTATGGTGAGCAACCCTACATTAAGCTGTAACTTGGAGAATCTGCCATAAATATTAATGACCCCACTAAATATGTAAAAAAAGAAAAAATATCTTTTTTTTTTTTTTTAAGCTTGTATCATATTAACAGCAAAGGGAAGAGGAGAACAGCTGCTTGCAGTGCAACATGGGTATTCAAATGAGGCATGCCCACTGCTGACACGCCCCTAAATGCATGCTTGGTCTCTCGGCAGAGCCCTGCAGCTGTCAAGAATGCCAGAGCCTGAGGCATGCTTTGCCCGCAGTCAAAGATGCTGACATCATAAATAGGGAACCAAAACTTTTTCTTTTTTTCGCAACAGCTTGGTGCTTAGAACCTCTTGGATCTCTGTTTAAGAAGTTTCTTCTACTTTTGTACAAGTTTAGCACAGCCAGTGTAAACTGGGCCTGAAAAAATTGAGTGAAACTCGTGTTCGTTCCTCTCCACGGAAATCTTTAGTAAAAGGCGAAAGATTTATTCGATCTGAAGAGAAACCAGAGTATAAAGTCCATCCATCTGACAGCAGGCAAGGTGTGGAACCTGCCTTTCACACGTATGGTGAGCAACCCTACATTAAGCTTTAACTTGGAGAATCTGCCATAAATATTAATGACCCCACTAAATATGTAAAAAAAGAAAAAAATATCTTTTTTTTTTTTTTTTTTAGCTTGTATCATGTTAACAGCAAAGGGAAGAGGAGCACAGCTGCTTGCAGTGCAACATGGGTATTCAAATGAGGCATGCCCACTGCTGACACGCCCCTAAATGCATGCTTGGTCTCTCGGCAGAGCCCTGCAGCTGTCAAGAATGCCAGAGCCTGAGGCATGCTTTGCCCGCAGTCAAAGATGCTGACATCATAAATAGGGATCCAAAACGTTTTCTTTTTTTCGCAACAGCTTGGTGCTTAGAACCTCTTGGATCTCTGTTTAAGAAGTTTCTTCTACTTTTGTACAAGTTTAGCACAGCCAGTGTAAACTGGGCCTGAAAAAATTGAGTGAAACTCATGGTCGTTCCTCTCCACGGAAATCTTTAGTAAAAGGCGAAAGATTTATTCGATCTGAAGAGAAACCAGAGTATAAAGTCCATCCATCTGACAGCAGGCAAGGTGCGGAACCTGCCTTTTACATGTATGGTGAGCAACCCTACATTAAACTGTAACTTGGAGAATCTGCCATAAATATTAATGACCCCACTAAATATGTAAAAAAAGAAAAAATCTCTGTTTTTTTTTTTTAAGCTTGTATCATATTAACAGCAAAGGGAAGAGGAGCACAGCTGCTTGCAGTGCAACATGGGTATTCAAATGAGGCATGCCCACTGCTGACACGCCCCTAAATGCATGCTTGGTCTCTCGGCTGAGCCCTGCAGCTGTCAAGAATGCCAGAGCCTGAGGCATGCTTTGCCCGCAGTCAAAGATGCTGACATCATAAATAGGGATCCAAAACTTTTTCTTTTTTTCCGCAACAGCTTGGTGCTTAGAACCTCTTGGATCTCTGTTTAAGAAGTTTCTTCTCCTTTTGTACAAGTTTAGCACAGCCAGTGTAAACTGAAAAAATTGAGTGAAACTCGTGGTCGTTCCTCTCCACGGAAATCTTTAGTAAAAGGCGAAAGATTTATTCGATCTGAAGAGAAAACAGAGTATAAAGTCCATCCATCTGACAGCAGGCAAGGTGTGGAACCTGCCTTTCACACGTATGGTGAGCAACCCTACATTAAGCTTTAACTTGGAGAATCTGCCATAAATATTAATGACCCCACTAAATATGTAAAAAAAGAAAAAAATATCTTTTTTTTTTTTTTTTAGCTTGTATCATGTTAACAGCAAAGGGAAGAGGAGCACAGCTGCTTGCAGTGCAACATGGGTATTCAAATGAGGCATGCCCACTGCTGACACGCCCCTAAATGCATGCTTGGTCTCTCGGCAGAGCCCCGCAGCTGTCAAGAATGCCAGAGCCTGAGGCATGCTTTGCCCGCAGTCAAAGATGCTGACATCATAAATAGGGAACCAAAACTTTTTCTTTTTTTCGCAACAGCTTGGTCCTTAGAACCTCTTGGATCTCTGTTTAAGACGTTTCTTCTACTTTTGTACAAGTTTAGCACAGCCAGTGTAAACTGGGCCTGAAAAAATTGAGTGAAACTCGTGGTCGTTCCTCTCCACGGAAATCTTTAGTAAAAGGCGAAAGATTTATTCAATCTGAAGAGAAACCAGAGTATAAAATCCATCCATCTGACAGCAGGCAAGGTGCGGAACCTGCCTTTTACACGTATGGTGAGCAACCCTACATTAAGCTGTAACTTGGAGAATCTGCCATAAATATTAATGACCCCACTAAATATGTAAAAAAAGACAAAATATCTGGTGTTTTTTTTAAGCTTGTATCATATTAACAGCAAAGGGAAGAGGAGCACAGCTGCTTGCAGTGCAACATGGGTATTCAAATGAGGCATGCCCACTGCTGACACGCCCCTAAATGCATGCTTGGTCTCTCGGCAGAGCCCTGCAGCTGTCAAGAATGCCAGAGCCTGAAGCATGCTTTGCCCGCAGTCTAAGATGCTGACATCATAAATAGGGAACCAAAACTTTTTCTTTTTTTCGCAACAGCTTGGTGCTTAGAACCTCTTGGATCTCTGTTTAAGAAGTTTCTTCTACTTTTGTACAAGTTTAGCACAGCCAGTGTAAACAGGGCCTGAAAAAATTGAGTGAAACTCATGGTCGTTCCTCTCCACGGAAATCTTTAGTAAAAGGCGAAAGATTTATTCGATCTGAAGAGAAACCAGAGTATAAAATCCATCCATCTGACAGCAGGCAAGGTGCGGAACCTGCCTTTTACACGTATGGTGAGCAACCCTACATTAAGCTGTAACTTGGAGAATCTGCCATAAATATTAATGACCCCACTAAATATGTATAAAAAGAAAAAATATCTGTTTTTTTTTTAAGCTTGTATCATATTAACAGCAAAGGGAAGAGGAGCACAGCTGCTTGCAGTGCAACATGGGTATTCAAATGAGGCATGCCCACTGCTGACACGCCCCTAAATGCATGCTTGGTCTCTCGGCAGAGCCCCGCAGCTGTCAAGAATGCCAGAGCCTGAGGCATGCTTTGCCCGCAGTCAAAGATGCTGACATCATAAATAGGGAACCAAAACTTTTTCTTTTTTTCGCAACAGCTTGGTCCTTAGAACCTCTTGGATCTCTGTTTAAGACGTTTCTTCTACTTTTGTACAAGTTTAGCACAGCCAGTGTAAACTGGGCCTGAAAAAATTGAGTGAAACTCGTGTTCATTCCTCTCCACGGAAATCTTTAGTAAAAGGCGAAAGATTTATTCGATCTGAAGAGAAACCAGAGTATAAAGTCCATCCATCTGACAGCAGGCAAGGTGTGGAACCTGCCTTTCACACGTATGGTGAGCAACCCTACATTAAGCTTTAACTTGGAGAATCTGCCATAAATATTAATGACCCCACTAAATATGTAAAAAAAGAAAAAAAATATCTTTTTTTTTTTTTTTTAGCTTGTATCATGTTAACAGCAAAGGGAAGAGGAGCACAGCTGCTTGCAGTGCAACATGGGTATTCAAATGAGGCATGCCCACTGCTGACACGCCCCTAAATGCATGCTTGGTCTCTCGGCAGAGCCCCGCAGCTGTCAAGAATGCCAGAGCCTGAGGCATGCTTTGCCCGCAGTCAAAGATGCTGACATCATAAATAGGGAACCAAAACTTTTTCTTTTTTTCGCAACAGCTTGGTGCTTAGAACCTCTTGGATCTCTGTTTAAGAAGTTTCTTCTACTTTTGTACAAGTTTAGCACAGCCAGTGTAAACTGGGCCTGAAAAAATTGAGTGAAACTCATGGTCGTTCCTCTCCACGGAAATCTTTAGTAAAAGGCGAAAGATTTATTTGATCTGAAGAGAAACCAGAGTATAAAATCCATCCATCTGACAGCAGGCAAGGTGCGGAACCTGCCTTTTACACGTATGGTGAGCAACCCTACATTAAGCTGTAACTTGGAGAATCTGCCATAAATATTAATGACCCCACTAAATATGTAAAAAAAGAAAAAATATCTGTTTTTTTTTTAAGCTTGTATCATTTTAACAGCAAAGGGAAGAGGAGCACAGCTGCTTGCAGTGCAACATGGGTATTCAAATGAGGCATGCCCACTGCTGACACGCCCCTAAATGCATGCTTGGTCTCTCGGCAGAGCCCTGCAGCTGTCAAGAATGCCAGAGCCTGAGGCATGCTTTGCCCGCAGTCAAAGATGCTGACATCATAAATAGGGATCCAAAACTTTTTCTTTTTTTCGCAACAGCTTGGTGCTTAGAACCTCTTGGATCTCTGTTTAAGAAGTTTCTTCTACTTTTGTACAAGTTTAACACAGCCAGTGTAAACGGGGCCTGAAAAAATTGAGTGAAACTCATCATCGTTCCTCTCCACGGAAATCTTTAGTAAAAGGCGAAAGATTTATTCAATCTGAAGAGAAACCAGAGTATAAAATCCATCCATCTGACAGCAGGCAAGGTGCGGAACCTGCCTTTTACACGTATGGTGAGCAACCCTACATTAAGCTGTAACTTGGAGAATCTGCCATAAATATTAATGACCCCACTAAATATGTAAAAAAAGAAAAAATCTCTGTTTTTTTTTAAGCTTGTATCATATTAACAGCAAAGGGAAGAGGAGCACACCTGCTTGCAGTGCAACATGGGTATTCAAATGAGGCATGCCCACTGCTGACACGCCCCTAAATGCATGCTTGGTCTCTCGGCAGAGCCCTGCAGCTGTCAAGAATGCCAGAGCCTGAGGCATGCTTTGCCCGCAGTCAAAGATGCTGACATCATAAATAGGGATCCAAAACTTTTTCTTTTTTTCGCAACAGCTTGGTGCTTAGAACCTCTTGGATCTCTGTTTAAGAAGTTTCTTCTACTTTTGTACAAGTTTAGCACAGCCAGTGTAAACTGGGCCTGAAAAAATTGAGTGAAACTCGTGGTCGTTCCTTTCCACGGAAATCTTTAGTAAAAGGCGAAAGATTTATTCGATCTGAAGAGAAACCAGAGTATAAAGTCCATCCATCTGACAGCAGGCAAGGTGCGGAACCTGCCTTTTACACGTATGGTGAGCAACCCTACATTAAGCTGTAACTTGGAGAATCTGCCATAAATATTAACGACCCCACTAAATATGTAAAAAAAGACAAAATATCTGGTGTTTTTTTAAGCTTGTATCATATTAACAGCAAAGGGAAGAGGAGCACAGCTGCTTGCAGTGCAACATGGGTATTCAAATGAGGCATGCCCACTGCTGACACGCCCCTAAATGCATGCTTGGTCTCTCGGCAGAGCCCCGCAGCTGTCAAGAATGCCAGAGCCTGAGGCATGCTTTGCCCGCAGTCAAAGATGCTGACATCATAAATAGGGAACCAAAACTTTTTCTTTTTTTCGCAACAGCTTGGTCCTTAGAACCTCTTGGATCTCTGTTTAAGACGTTTCTTCTACTTTTGTACAAGTTTAGCACAGCCAGTGTAAACTGGGCCTGAAAAAATTGAGTGAAACTCGTGGTCGTTCCTCTCCACGGAAATCTTTAGTAAAAGGCGAAAGATTTATTCGATCTGAAGAGAAACCAGAGTATAAAGTCCATCCATCTGACAGCAGGCAAGGTGTGGAACCTGCCTTTCACACGTATGGTGAGCAACCCTACATTAAGCTGTAACTTGGAGAATCTGCCATAAATATTAATGACCCCACTAAATATGTAAAAAAAGAAAAAAATATATATATTTTTTTTTTTAGCTTGTATCATGTTAACAGCAAAGGGAAGAGGAGCACAGCTGCTTGCAGTGCAACATGGGTATTCAAATGAGGCATGCCCACTGCTGACACGCCCCTAAATGCATGCTTGGTCTCTCGGCAGAGCCCCGCAGCTGTCAAGAATGCCAGAGCCTGAGGCATGCTTTGCCCGCAGTCAAAGATGCTGACATCATAAATAGGGAACCAAAACTTTTTCTTTTTTTCGCAACAGCTTGGTGCTTAGAACCTCTTGGATCTCTGTTTAAGACGTTTCTTCTACTTTTGTACAAGTTTAGCACAGCCAGTGTAAACTGGGCCTGAAAAAATTGAGTGAAACTCGTGGTCGTTCCTCTCCACGGAAATCTTTAGTAAAATGCGAAAGATTTATTCGATCTGAAGAGAAACCAGAGTATAAAGTCCATCCATCTGACAGCAGGCAAGGTGTGGAACCTGCCTTTCACACGTATGGTGAGCAACCCTACATTAAGCTTTAACTTGGAGAATCTGCCATAAATATTAATGACCCCACTAAATATGTAAAAAAAGAAAAAAATATCTTTTTTTTTTTTTTTTTAGCTTGTATCATGTTAACAGCAAAGGGAAGAGGAGCACAGCTGCTTGCAGTGCAACATGGGTATTCAAATGAGGCATGCCCACTGCTGACACGCCCCTAAATGCATGCTTGGTCTCTCGGCAGAGCCCTGCAGCTGTCAAGAATGCCAGAGCCTGAGGCATGCTTTGCCCGCAGTCAAAGATGCTGACATCATAAATAGGGAACCAAAACTTTTTCTTTTTTTCGCAACAGCTTGGTCCTTAGAACCTCTTGGATCTCTGTTTAAGACGATTCTTCTAATTTTGTACAAGTTTGGCACAGCCAGTGTAAACTGAAAAAATTGAGTGAAACTCGTGGTCGTTCCTCTCCTCGGAAATCTTTAGTAAAAGGCGAAAGATTTATTCGATCTGAAGAGAAACCAGAGTATAAAATCCATCCATCTGACAGCAGGCAAGGTGCGGAACCTGCCTTTTACACGTATGGTGAGCAACCCTACATTAAGCTGTAACTTGGAGAATCTGCCATAAATATTAATGACCCCTCTAAATATGTAAAAAAAGAAAAAATATCTGTTTTTTTTTTTTTTTAGGTTGTATCATGTTAACAGCAAAGGGAAGAGGAGCACAGCTGCTTGCAGTGCAACATGGGTATTCAAATGAGGCATGCCCACTGCTGACACGCCCCTAAATGCATGCTTGGTCTCTCGGCAGAGCCCCGCAGCTGTCAAGAATGCCAGAGCCTGAGGCATGCTTTGCCCGCAGTCAAAGATGCTGACATCATAAATAGGGAACCAAAACTTTTTCTTTTTTTCGCAACAGCTTGGTGCTTAGAACCTCTTGGATCTCTGTTTAAGAAGTTTCTTCTACTTTTGTACAAGTTTAGCACAGCCAGTATAAACTGGGCCTGAAAAAATTGAGTGAAACTCGTGTTCGTTCCTCTCCACGGAAATCTTTAGTAAAAGGCGAAAGATTTATTCGATCTGAAGAGAAACCAGAGTATAAAGTCTATCCATCTGACAGCAGGCAAGGTGTGGAACCTGCCTTTCACACGTATGGTGAGCAACCCTACATTAAGCTGTAACTTGGAGAATCTGCCATAAATATTAATGACCCCACTAAATATGTAAAAAAAGAAAAAAATATCTTTTTTTTTTTTTTTTTTTTAGCTTGTATCATGTTAACAGCAAAGGGAAGAGGAGCACAGCTGCTTGCAGTGCAACATGGGTATTCAAATGAGGCATGCCCACTGCTGACACGCCCCTAAATGCATGCTTGGTCTCTCGGCTGAGCCCCGCAGCTGTCAAGAATGCCAGAGCCTGAGGCATGCTTTGCCCGCAGTCAAAGATGCTGACATCATAAATAGGGAACCAAAACTTTTTCTTTTTTTCGCAACAGCTTGGTGCTTAGAACCTCTTGGATCTCTGTTTAAGACGTTTCTTCTACTTTTGTACAAGTTTACCACAGCCAGTGTAAACTGGGCCTGAAAAAATTGAGTGAAACTCGTGGTCGTTCCTCTCCACGGAAATCTTTAGTAAAAGGCGAAAGATTTATTCGATCTGAAGAGAAACCAGAGTATAAAATCCATCCATCTGACAGCAGGCAAGGTGCGGAACCTGCCTTTTACACGTATGGTGAGCAACCCTACATTAAGCTGTAACTTGGAGAATCTGCCATAAATATTAATGACCCCACTAAATATGTAAAAAAAGAAAAAATCTCTGTTTTTTTTTAAGCTTGTATCATATTAACAGCAAAGGGAAGAGGAGCACAGCTGCTTGCAGTGCAACATGGGTATTCAAATGAGGCATGCCCACTGCTGACACGCCCCTAAATGCATGCTTGGTCTCTCGGCAGAGCCCTGCAGCTGTCAAGAATGCCAGAGCCTGAGGCATGCTTTGCCCGCAGTCAAAGATGCTGACATCATAAATAGGGATCCAAAACTTTTTCTTTTTTTCGCAACAGCTTGGTGCTTAGAACCTCTTGGATCTCTGTTTAAGAAGTTTCTTCTACTTTTGTACAAGTTTAGCACAGCCAGTATAAACTGGGCCTGAAAAAATTGAGTGAAACTCGTGGTCGTTCCTCTCCACGGAAATCTTTAGTAAAAGGCGAAAGATTTATTCGATCTGAAGAGAAACCAGAGTATAAAGTCCATCCATCTGACAGCAGGCAAGGTGCGGAACCTGCCTTTTACACGTATGGTGAGCAACCCTACATTAAGCTGTAACTTGGAGAATCTGCCATAAATATTAACGACCCCACTAAATATGTAAAAAAAGACAAAATATCTGGTGTTTTTTTAAGCTTGTATCATATTAACAGCAAAGGGAAGAGGAGCACAGCTGCTTGCAGTGCAACATGGGTATTCAAATGAGGCATGCCCACTGCTGTTACGCCCCTAAATGCATGCTTGGTCTCTCGGCAGAGCCCCGCAGCTGTCAAGAATGCCAGAGCCTGAGGCATGCTTTGCCCGCAGTCAAAGATGCTGACATCATAAATAGGGAACCAAAACTTTTTCTTTTTTTCGCAACAGCTTGGTCCTTAGAACCTCTTGGATCTCTGTTTAAGACTTTTCTTCTACTTTTGTACAAGTTTAGCACAGCCAGTGTAAACTGGGCCTGAAAAAATTGAGTGAAACTCGTGGTCGTTCCTCTCCACGGAAATCTTTAGTAAAAGGCGAAAGATTTATTCGATCTGAAGAGAAAACAGAGTATAAAGTCCATCCATCTGACAGCAGGCAAGGTGTGGAACCTGCCTTTCACACGTATGGTGAGCAACCCTACATTAAGCTTTAACTTGGAGAATCTGCCATAAATATTAATGACCCCACTAAATATGTAAAAAAAGAAAAAAATATCTTTTTTTTTTTTTTTTAGCTTGTATCATGTTAACAGCAAAGGGAAGAGGAGCACAGCTGCTTGCAGTGCAACATGGGTATTCAAATGAGGCATGCCCACTGCTGACACGCCCCTAAATGCATGCTTGGTCTCTCGGCAGAGCCCCGCAGCTGTCAAGAATGCCAGAGCCTGAGGCATGCTTTGCCCGCAGTCAAAGATGCTGACATCATAAATAGGGAACCAAAACTTTTTCTTTTTTTCGCAACAGCTTGGTCCTTAGAACCTCTTGGATCTCTGTTTAAGACGTTTCTTCTACTTTTGTACAAGTTTGGCACAGCCAGTGTAAACTGAAAAAATTGAGTGAAACTCGTGGTCGTTCCTCTCCACGGAAATCTTTAGTAAAAGGCGAAAGATTTATCCCATCTGAAGAGAAACCAGAGTATAAAATCCATCCATCTGACAGCAGGCAAGGTGCGGAACCTGCCTTTTACACGTATGGTGAGCAACCCTACATTAAGCTGTAACTTGGAGAATCTGCCATAAATATTAATGACCCCACTAAATATGTAAAAAAAGAAAAAATCTCTGTTTTTTTTTTAAGCTTGTATCATATTAACAGCAAAGGGAAGAGGAGCACAGCTGCTTGCAGTGCAACATGGGTATTCAAATGAGGCATGCCCACTGCTGACACGCCCCTAAATGCATGCTTGGTCTCTCGGCAGAGCCCTGCAGCTGTCAAGAATGCCAGAGCCTGAGGCATGCTTTGCCCGCAGTCAAAGATGCTGACATCATAAATAGGGAGCCAAAACTTTTTCTTTTTTTCGCAACAGCTTGGTGCTTAGAACCTCTTGGATCTCTGTTTGAGAAGTTTCTTCTACTTTTGTACAAGTTTAGCACAGCCAGTGTAAACTGGGCCTGAAAAAATTGAGTGAAACTCATGGTCGTTCCTCTCCACGGAAATCTTTAGTAAAAGGCGAAAGATTTATTCGATCTGAAGAGAAACCAGAGTATAAAAACCATCCATCTGACAGCAGGCAAGGTGCGGAACCTGCCTTTTACACGTATGGTGAGCAACCCTACATTAAGCTTTAACTTGGAGAATCTGCCATAAATATTAATGACCCCACTAAATATGTAAAAAAAGAAAAAATATCTGTTTTTTTTTTTTAAGCTTGTATCATATTAACAGCAAAGGGAAGAGGAGCACAGCTGCTTGCAGTGCAACATGGGTATTCAAATGAGGCATGCCCACTGCTGACACGCCCCTAAATGCATGCTTGGTCTCTCGGCAGAGCCCCGCAGCTGTCAAGAATGCCAGAGCCTGAGGCATGCTTTGCCCGCAGTCAAAGATGCTGACATCATAAATAGGGAACCAAAACTTTTTCTTTTTTTCGCAACAGCTTGGTGCTTAGAACCTCTTGGATCTCTGTTTAAGACGTTTCTTCTACTTTTGTACAAGTTTAGCACAGCCAGTGTAAACTGGGCCTGAAAAAATTGAGTGAAACTCGTGGTCGTTCCTCTCCACGGAAATCTTTAGTAAAAGGCGAAAGATTTATTCGATCTGAAGAGAAACCAGAGTATAAAGTCCATCCATCTGACAGCAGGCAAGGTGTGGAACCTGCCTTTCACACGTATGGTGAGCAACCCTACATTAAGCTTTAACTTGGAGAATCTGCCATAAATATTAATGACCCCACTAAATATGTAAAAAAAGAAAAAAATATCATTTTTTTTTTTTTTATAGCTTGTATCATGTTAACAGCAAAGGGAAGAGGAGCACAGCTGCTTGCAGTGCAACATGGGTATTCAAATGAGGCATGCCCACTGCTGACACGCCCCTAAATGCATGCTTGGTCTCTCGGCAGAGCCCTGCAGCTGTCAAGAATGCCAGAGCCTGAGGCATGCTCTGCCCGCAGTCAAAGATGCTGACATCATAAATAGGGAGCCAAAACTTTTTCTTTTTTTCGCAACAGCTTGGTGCTTAGAACCTCTTGGATCTCTGTTTAAGAAGTTTCTTCTACTTTTGTACAAGTTTAGCACAGCCAGTGTAAACTGGGCCTGAAAAAATTGAGTGAAACTCATGGTCGTTCCTCTCCACGGAAATCTTTAGTAAAAGGCGAAAGATTTATTCGATCTGAAGAGAAACCAGAGTATAAAATCCATCCATCTGACAGCAGGCAAGGTGCGGAACCTGCCTTTTACACGTATGGTGAGCAACCCTACATTAAGCTGTAACTTGGAGAATCTGCCATAAATATTAATGACCCCACTAAATATGTAAAAAAAGAAAAAATATCTGTTTTTTTTTTTTTAAGCTTGTATCATATTAACAGCAAAGGGAAGAGGAGAACAGCTGCTTGCAGTGCAACATGGGTATTCAAATGAGGCATGCCCACTGCTGACACGCCCCTAAATGCATGCTTGGTCTCTCGGCAGAGCCCTGCAGCTGTCAAGAATGCCAGAGCCTGAGGCATGCTTTGCCCGCAGTCAAAGATGCTGACATCATAAATAGGGAACCAAAACTTTTTCTTTTTTTCGCAACAGCTTGGTGCTTAGAACCTCTTGGATCTCTGTTTAAGAAGTTTCTTCTACTTTTGTACAAGTTTAGCACAGCCAGTGTAAACTGGGCCTGAAAAAATTGAGTGAAACTCGTGTTCGTTCCTCTCCACGGAAATCTTTAGTAAAAGGCGAAAGATTTATTCGATCTGAAGAGAAACCAGAGTATAAAGTCCATCCATCTGACAGCAGGCAAGGTGTGGAACCTGCCTTTCACACGTATGGTGAGCAACCCTACATTAAGCTTTAACTTGGAGAATCTGCCATAAATATTAATGACCCCACTAAATATGTAAAAAAAGAAAAAAATATCTTTTTTTTTTTTTTTTTTTAGCTTGTATCATGTTAACAGCAAAGGGAAGAGGAGCACAGCTGCTTGCAGTGCAACATGGGTATTCAAATGAGGCATGCCCACTGCTGACACGCCCCTAAATGCATGCTTGGTCTCTCGGCAGAGCCCTGCAGCTGTCAAGAATGCCAGAGCCTGAGGCATGCTTTGCCCGCAGTCAAAGATGCTGACATCATAAATAGGGATCCAAAACG
The DNA here is from genome assembly GCF_036172605.1 of Pelobates fuscus. NCBI lineage: Eukaryota > Metazoa > Chordata > Amphibia > Anura > Pelobatidae > Pelobates > Pelobates fuscus. The sequence continues at coordinate 15,065,674 of NC_086323.1, read as the reverse complement.
TTTTCTTTTTTTCGCAACAGCTTGGTGCTTAGAACCTCTTGGATCTCTGTTTAAGAAGTTTCTTCTACTTTTGTACAAGTTTAGCACAGCCAGTGTAAACTGGGCCTGAAAAAATTGAGTGAAACTCATGGTCGTTCCTCTCCACGGAAATCTTTAGTAAAAGGCGAAAGATTTATTCGATCTGAAGAGAAACCAGAGTATAAAGTCCATCCATCTGACAGCAGGCAAGGTGCGGAACCTGCCTTTTACATGTATGGTGAGCAACCCTACATTAAACTGTAACTTGGAGAATCTGCCATAAATATTAATGACCCCACTAAATATGTAAAAAAAGAAAAAATCTCTGTTTTTTTTTTTTAAGCTTGTATCATATTAACAGCAAAGGGAAGAGGAGCACAGCTGCTTGCAGTGCAACATGGGTATTCAAATGAGGCATGCCCACTGCTGACACGCCCCTAAATGCATGCTTGGTCTCTCGGCTGAGCCCTGCAGCTGTCAAGAATGCCAGAGCCTGAGGCATGCTTTGCCCGCAGTCAAAGATGCTGACATCATAAATAGGGATCCAAAACTTTTTCTTTTTTTCCGCAACAGCTTGGTGCTTAGAACCTCTTGGATCTCTGTTTAAGAAGTTTCTTCTCCTTTTGTACAAGTTTAGCACAGCCAGTGTAAACTGAAAAAATTGAGTGAAACTCGTGGTCGTTCCTCTCCACGGAAATCTTTAGTAAAAGGCGAAAGATTTATTCGATCTGAAGAGAAAACAGAGTATAAAGTCCATCCATCTGACAGCAGGCAAGGTGTGGAACCTGCCTTTCACACGTATGGTGAGCAACCCTACATTAAGCTTTAACTTGGAGAATCTGCCATAAATATTAATGACCCCACTAAATATGTAAAAAAAGAAAAAAATATCTTTTTTTTTTTTTTTTAGCTTGTATCATGTTAACAGCAAAGGGAAGAGGAGCACAGCTGCTTGCAGTGCAACATGGGTATTCAAATGAGGCATGCCCACTGCTGACACGCCCCTAAATGCATGCTTGGTCTCTCGGCAGAGCCCCGCAGCTGTCAAGAATGCCAGAGCCTGAGGCATGCTTTGCCCGCAGTCAAAGATGCTGACATCATAAATAGGGAACCAAAACTTTTTCTTTTTTTCGCAACAGCTTGGTCCTTAGAACCTCTTGGATCTCTGTTTAAGACGTTTCTTCTACTTTTGTACAAGTTTGGCACAGCCAGTGTAAACTGAAAAAATTGAGTGAAACTCATGGTCGTTCCTCTCCACGGAAATCTTTAGTAAAAGGCAAAAGATTTATTCGATCTGAAGAGAAACCAGAGTATAAGAACCATCCATCTGACAGCAGGCAAGGTGCGGAACCTGCCTTTTACACGTATGGTGAGCAACCCTACATTAAGCTTTAACTTGGAGAATCTGCCATAAATATTAATGACCCCACTAAATATGTAAAAAAAGAAAAAATATCTGTTTTTTTTTTTTAAGCTTGTATCATATTAACAGCAAAGGGAAGAGGAGCACAGCTGCTTGCAGTGCAACATGGGTATTCAAATGAGGCATGCCCACTGCTGACACGCCCCTAAATGCATGCTTGGTCTCTCGGCAGAGCCCCGCAGCTGTCAAGAATGCCAGAGCCTGAGGCATGCTTTGCCCGCAGTCAACGATGCTGACATCATAAATAGGGAACCAAAACTTTTTCTTTTTTTCGCAACAGCTTGGTGCTTAGAACCTCTTGGATCTCTGTTTAAGACGTTTCTTCTACTTTTGTACAAGTTTAGCACAGCCAGTGTAAACTGGGCCTGAAAAAATTGAGTGAAACTCGTGGTCGTTCCTCTCCACGGAAATCTTTAGTAAAAGGCGAAAGATTTATTCGATCTGAAGAGAAACCAGAGTATAAAGTCCATCCATCTGACAGCAGGCAAGGTGTGGAACCTGCCTTTTACACGTATGGTGAGCAACCCTACATTAAGCTGTAACTTGGAGAATCTGCCATAAATATTAATGACCCCACTAAATATGTAAAAAAAGAAAAAATATCTGTTTTTTTTTTTTAAGCTTGTATCATATTAACAGCAAAGGGAAGAGGAGCACAGCTGCTTGCAGTGCAACATGGGTATTCAAATGAGGCATGCCCACTGCTGACACGCCCCTAAATGCATGCTTGGTCTCTCGGCAGAGCCCTGCAGCTGTCAAGAATGCCAGAGCCTGAGGCATGCTTTGCCCGCAGTCAAAGATGCTGACATCATAAATAGGGAACCAAAACTTTTTCTTTTTTTCGCAACAGCTTGGTGCTTAGAACCTCTTGGATCTCTGTTTAAGAAGTTTCTTCTACTTTTGTACAAGTTTAGCACAGCCAGTGTAAACTGGGCCTGAAAAAATTGAGTGAAACTCGTGTTCGTTCCTCTCCACGGAAATCTTTAGTAAAAGGCGAAAGATTTATTCGATCTGAAGAGAAACCAGAGTATAAAGTCCATCCATCTGACAGCAGGCAAGGTGTGGAACCTGCCTTTCACACGTATGGTGAGCAACCCTACATTAAGCTTTAACTTGGAGAATCTGCCATAAATATTAATGACCCCACTAAATATGTAAAAAAAGAAAAAAATATCTTTTTTTTTTTTTTTTTTAGCTTGTATCATGTTAACAGCAAAGGGAAGAGGAGCACAGCTGCTTGCAGTGCAACATGGGTATTCAAATGAGGCATGCCCACTGCTGACACGCCCCTAAATGCATGCTTGGTCTCTCGGCAGAGCCCCGCAGCTGTCAAGAATGCCAGAGCCTGAGGCATGCTTTGCCCGCAGTCAAAGATGCTGACATCATAAATAGGGAACCAAAACTTTTTCTTTTTTTCGCAACAGCTTGGTGCTTAGAACCTCTTGGATCTCTGTTTAAGACGTTTCTTCTACTTTTGTACAAGTTTAGCACAGCCAGTGTAAACTGGGCCTGAAAAAATTGAGTGAAACTCGTGGTCGTTCCTCTCCACGGAAATCTTTAGTAAAAGGCGAAAGATTTATTCGATCTGAAGAGAAACCAGAGTATAAAATCCATCCATCTGACAGCAGGCAAGGTGCGGAACCTGCCTTTTACACGTATGGTGAGCAACCCTACATTAAGCTGTAACTTGGAGAATCTGCCATAAATATTAATGACCCCACTAAATATGTAAAAAAAGAAAAAATCTCTGTTTTTTTTTAAGCTTGTATCATATTAACAGCAAAGGGAAGAGGAGCACAGCTGCTTGCAGTGCAACATGGGTATTCAAATGAGGCATGCCCACTGCTGACACGCCCCTAAATGCATGCTTGGTCTCTCGGCAGAGCCCTGCAGCTGTCAAGAATGCCAGAGCCTGAGGCATGCTTTGCCCGCAGTCAAAGATGCTGACATCATAAATAGGGATCCAAAACTTTTTCTTTTTTTCGCAACAGCTTGGTGCTTAGAACCTCTTGGATCTCTGTTTAAGAAGTTTCTTCTACTTTTGTACAAGTTTAGCACAGCCAGTGTAAACTGGGCCTGAAAAAATTGAGTGAAACTCATGGTCGTTCCTCTCCACGGAAATCTTTAGTAAAAGGCGAAAGATTTATTCGATCTGAAGAGAAACCAGAGTATAAAGTCCATCCATCTGACAGCAGGCAAGGTGCGGAACCTGCCTTTTACATGTATGGTGAGCAACCCTACATTAAACTGTAACTTGGAGAATCTGCCATAAATATTAATGACCCCACTAAATATGTAAAAAAAAGAAAAAATCTCTGTTTTTTTTTTAAGCTTGTATCATATTAACAGCAAAGGGAAGAGGAGCACAGCTGCTTGCAGTGCAACATGGGTATTCAAATGAGGCATGCCCACTGCTGACACGCCCCTAAATGCATGCTTGGTCTCTCGGCAGAGCCCTGCAGCTGTCAAGAATGCCAGAGCCTGAGGCATGCTTTGCCCGCAGTCAAAGATGCTGACATCATAAATAGGGAGCCAAAACTTTTTCTTTTTTTCGCAACAGCTTGGTGCTAAGAACATCTTGGATCTCTGTTTAATAAGTTTCTTCTACTTTTGTACAAGTTTAGCACAGCCAGTGTAAACTGGGCCTGAAAAAATTGAGTGAAACTCATGGTCGTTCCTCTCCACGGAAATCTTTAGTAAAAGGCGAAAGATTTATTCGATCTGAAGAGAAACCAGAGTATAAAATCCATCCATCTGACAGCAGGCAAGGTGCGGAACCTGCCTTTTACACGTATGGTGAGCAACCCTACATTAAGCTGTAACTTGGAGAATCTGCCATAAATATTAATGACCCCACTAAATATGTAAAAAAAGAAAAAATATCTGGTTTTTTTTTTAAGCTTGTATCATATTAACAGCAAAGGGAAGAGGAGCACAGCTGCTTGCAGTGCAACATGGGTATTCAAATGAGGCATGCCCACTGCTGACACGCCCCTAAATGCATGCTTGGTCTCTAGGCAGAGCCCTGCAGCTGTCAAGAATGCCAGAGCCTGAGGCATGCTTTGCCCGCAGTCAAAGATGCTGACATCATAAATAGGGATCCAAAACTTTTTCTTTTTTTCCGCAACAGCTTGGTGCTTAGAACCTCTTGGATCTCTGTTTAAGAAGTTTCTTCTCCTTTTGTACAAGTTTAGCACAGCCAGTGTAAACTGGGCCTGAAAAAATTGAGTGAAACTCATGGTCGTTCCTCTCCACGGAAATCTTTAGTAAAAGGCGAAAGATTTATTCGATCTGAAGAGAAACCAGAGTATAAAATCCATCCATCTGACAGCAGGCAAGGTGTGGAACCTGCCTTTCACACGTATGGTGAGCAACCCTACATTAAGCTTTAACTTGGAGAATCTGCCATATATATTAATGACCCCACTAAATATGTAAAAAAAGAAAAAAAAATATATATTTTTTTTTTTAGCTTGTATCATGTTAACAGCAAAGGGAAGAGGAGCACAGCTGCTTGCAGTGCAACATGGGTATTCAAATGAGGCATGCCCACTGCTGACACGCCCCTAAATGCATGCTTGGTCTCTCGGCAGAGCCCCGCAGCTGTCAAGAATGCCAGAGCCTGAGGCATGCTTTGCCCGCAGTCAAAGATGCTGACATCATAAATAGGGAACCAAAACTTTTTCTTTTTTTCGCAACAGCTTGGTGCTTAGAACCTCTTGGAT